>NC_051176.1:210208341-210287796 GCF_013339695.2 Rhipicephalus sanguineus | reverse complement strand
TTCGAAACCATTCGAAGCATCTGCCATGTCTTGCGACCAAAAGAGCTGTGTCGAAGACGCGGGACAGAAATGTACGCACTAGAGGTGTGCACGGCTCCGGTAGCCCGAAAGCCCGAGCCCGACCCGGCCCGCGGGCCGGGCTCGGGCTCGGGCTTGAGTCGGCGCAAAGCCCGACTCAAGCCCGAAATATAGAGAATGAGCGGGAATTGTTTTCAGCACGCATACAGCGCCTTTTTCGCGTCTGCCCTTTACCGCTTTTCCTTTCCATTCGCTACTTTAAACAAAAGGGGAGCAGGTAAAGCACTGCCTCTGTTGCACTCCGACAAACAGAGAAGTAAACCACCTGAGCTAGTGACGGGCGCCACGCGACTGTTCGCGTTTGATTTAAAGCCCAAATCCCGTATGAGTGAAAATGTACGCGACAGGCGAGCGACCCGACGTAGATCGCCTTCGTGCAAGCTTCGCTTGCATGGGCATACCCCATACACGTGACGGCTTTGGCGAGCGAACTCTATTGTTGCTGACATGAGGCCGTCTATTTGCTGCTGTTTTTGCACGACAATTGTAATCTGTGTAATAGAGACTGTTCGTCGTATGTCGTTTGATAACATTGGCTATGCTCAATAAAACGCCAAATTACCGGAAAACGAGTTTTGTTTTCGCAGCGAAGCTTCCAGAACCGGGCAGGGCCGGGCCAGGCCCGGGATTGTGTTTTCGTACGTCGGGCCGGGCCGGGCGGGCTCGCAGCCCTTTGGCGTCGGGTCGTTCGGGCCTTCGACAATGTCAGGGGGCCCGGCGGGCTCGGGCTCGGAAAATACGGGCCAGTGCACAGCTCTAGTACACTCTTAGCAAACGACCGCTTAAAACAACGCATATAAGGCGGAAAGTAGGTCAAATTTTCGACGCTTATAAATGGCTCTCTAAGCGGCCTACTTATACGGCTCTTTCATGCGGCCCTTCTTTATACGGCCTCTGGCTAAGCGGCTCTTTCTTATGCGGCCTAGGTTTATGCGGCTTTCATATGCGAGGCCATCTCGTTGCCAGAAGGCCGTTTAAAAGTGACCGCTTAAAGTAACGCATACCGTCGATTTGGTTAAGCGGTATTTCAGGTCAAATCTGTCCGGCTTATATACGGCTCAATATGCGGTCGAAATATATGCGGTACTTTTCGCAAATTTTTAGAAAAAAAAGAAAATTCTTCTACATTGTAGTTGATCGTGCAGTGTTCCTCTTTTTTTTCTTTGTTCTTTCAGCTTCCAACTCATGAATATGCATTTACACATCACAAGAACACTGCACAGAGAGTCACAACCATATCAACACACACACTCCACCACGGGGATTTGAACCCAGGCCAACCGCGTGACAAGCAGACACTGTAACCACTACGCCACCGCACCACACGATCTGGGTGGACTTCCGCGGCTTTATATATGCACTTCACGTTATCTTGGACGATTTTGCGATCGGCTACAACGCTATAATTGCGCATCCCGCACCGGAGACAGAGGTGAACAATGAACGATGCGTTTCCGAGTGCATTTCCATTTGCCGGCATCATAAAGCAGCAAAACGTGCCCTGTTGTGCAACCAGCCGCCAAAGAAAAGTTTTCTGCGATGTTTGACGCAGTACAGGCGGTGGAAGTCAGCTGATATCTTCTCTACTTGGCGAAGTACAGTCTCCCACGTCCTTCGCGAGCATCGCGTTGATGTCGGTGCGTTTATGCGGACAGTATTATGTAGAGGTTCATCTCAGAGAATCGGTTTAAAACACATAATCGCTTATTCGCGCAACAGATGGGTGGTTGGTGTAGTGCAGCGCGTACGAGGCGACGGACCAGCTTTCAGAACGGGCGCGCTCATTTCTCTCCCGAGTATAGCATAGACGATGAAGAGAAACGTTGTTGTTGAGTCGAAAGAACAACGAGCCTTCGCAGAAAAAGAATGCAGTCTCCCGAGCTCGAGGCTG
Organism: Rhipicephalus sanguineus; assembly: GCF_013339695.2. NCBI lineage: Eukaryota > Metazoa > Arthropoda > Arachnida > Ixodida > Ixodidae > Rhipicephalus > Rhipicephalus sanguineus. Next base: position 210,285,827 of record NC_051176.1, on the reverse strand, counting down.
ACGGCGCCGACGAGCGATGCCGTGGAATGTCAGGGGAGGACGGCGGGTCTGAGGGTTGTTCGTTCTCGTGGTTCGTTCGTTGTTGACAGTTGGAAGTGATGCTCCCCTTGGCTTCCACAAACGATGAAACGTAGTGCATGACTGGCGCGGAAAGAGCACGCATGAAATCGCTTGCATCACCCGTTAGAACATATGTTTCCTGCCAAGCGTCGCATCAAAAGAAGCTAGCAATGCTTGAAATCGAATGAAGTCACAATATATCCAGCTTTCAAGGATAAACCATGCTATTTCTTCAAAAGTCAGAAGTGGCCTGAAGGATTCAGAAGGATCATGTGAACATTTATACTGAATAATGCAAAGATTAACTTGAAGCATTCTAATATTAATAGGCGCTGTTAAAGCTAAATAACAACTCCAAATTAAATATGCACTTGTTTTGCACCTTGAAGGTTCATGAACGTTAAGCTCTATAACATGCCTCAGTTGACCGCATATCAGCGCCTAAGAGCGATCTGGTGGAGGCCCTGTGTTGGGAAACATGGCAGGTTGAAGGTTGTTTTCGTATTCCACCCATTGTCGACGAGTGAAAGTGATTCTTTCCTTGGCTACGAGATGTGATCGGAGCGACAAGGGCCAGTATTACTTCACTCCACGTCATCCAGTCAAGTATGCTTTGAGCTTAACGACGCTTTAACGTATAAACTAGCAAAATGCTAGAAGTGGCTGAACTCGGGCAGTAATCTTGACTTCTAGGAATAAATGTTCACCTGTCTTAAAAAGTGCAGTCAGTAGCATCCTGCTTGATTCGGATCATGGGACACGACATGCAAACGTATAATACTAAATAGTAGATATAGAGGAACAATTCTTATACTCAGTAGGTGTCATAATTGCAAATAACAGCTGCAGATAAAAAGCACGCTTTCACACTAATAGCACACCCATAAATGTTGAGCTTTACGTGTCCCAGTCAACCTCCCTCATGTTCGATACCAGGGGCGTAGCCAGAAATATTTTTCAGGGTGGGGGGGGGGGAGTCGTCCATGCTTTATGCATGTTTGTGCATGCGTTTGCATGTCTGTGTGTATATATATATGCAAGCAAAATTGAAAATTTTCGGGGGGGGGGTGAGTTGAACGCCCCAACCCCCCCCCCCCCCCCTTGGCTACGCCCCTGTTCCATACCATGTAGCTTTACGTGCACCTTTATTTAAATATAAGCTGTCATGCAACATCCTTAGCTTTGGCTGGTACAGCAGCTAATACAAACTGTGCTTGAGAATTCAAGATTTATTGCCAGTACCAACACTAGCTATACACAATAACATTCTGTAGTAGTTCAAACGCAAGTGTTGCAGCTTTTTTTCAGAATTAGCAGCTCATATAGCACTCACATAAGCATGCAGACATACACGTCTAAATGTGCAGCTATTATTCTTTTTACGAAGAACTGTGCGAAATAAACTGGCACAAGGAGACGCACGGACAAGCGTCTTCCTTGTGCCAGTTTATTTCGCGCAGTTCTTTGTAGTCATGAATTACCAACTTGCCCAGCGATCAATTCTTCGATATTATCCTTTACATGCAGCCCACTTCCATGGCAGTTACCACGGCACACCATCTGTCAGACATCGTGCCACATGAAGCGTATTCGCATATAGTACTAGACTTGTCCTTCACTAAATGTTGAGACCTGAAATGTATTTGTTCTTTTTCTGGCATCATTTCAAAACATGACCTTTCCCTTGCAGTGTTGAGACATATCTTTGCAGTAAGTTAGGCATTGTGTCCAAATCCATCACTGTGCCAGCCTGGCACTTAATTATGTATGCATGGGTCCCTTATTTCCGTGATCTTCTGTTCTTGCTCCAAGCCCTTCCCTTACGCATTACTGAAGAACTGTGGCATTTAGGTGTTTCATCTCGCACCGCTAATTGTTATACATTTGTGCCATTTCTCCGAGTACCCATGCGAGTGTTAGTGCATTATTGAATGAAGGAACATTTGTTATGCTGCTGCGCAGCTGCACACTGAGCAGAACAATGAGATGCAGAGCCATGAGAGAAAAAATAGAGAATGTTGTCACGGTACAACGCAAACACAAGACAGTGAGCAGTTCTACAAGAGTAGGAGGACAGCTTGTTGACACAAAAAAATAGCAGGCACAAACATGTCTAACAAGACTGAAACTTGGGCTAGTTGGTTGTCCTTCATGATGAATCGGCAGCACAACCATACACGGACAGAGGAAAGGTACACGAAACACAGCACTGTGTTGTGTACCTTATTTCCCATGTCTGTGTGTGGCTGCACTGCCGATTCACCATGAATGACAAACATGTCTTCGGCAAAATCCCGAAGAACCACTAGATGTTGATGTTCACTGATGTCCCCATTGTCTTTCTCGCCTGCACAGCACACGCGTCAATTCATATACAATAGGATGCATCGTAAGGGTTCTTCACCTATATGCTCTATTGTTGGAGTAATAGGGCATTGTGTCAACTAAATAATCAATGTAATAATAAAATCACCCTAAAATATATGCCATATTCCTTATTGCTCAATTCTCAACCTCCACGTATTCCACTTCAGCACCTGTGAACATAATGGCCCCCTAAAGGATCTCGGCAGTAGTTTCTCTGAAGTAGTTTTCAAAGTGTTATTGTTATAAGCTGGATTACGCGTCTCTCATTAATGGTGTTTTGGGCTAACCCCAGATATTATTATTGAATCTCATGAACTCATCCTTTCAAAACAAATAAGGGGGCAGTCCACTTGTTATTTTCTAGCAAGCTACTTAGCAATTTGGCCTTGAACGTGTGCACTTTCCTTGCAGTTGTGTCCCAAAAGCAGTCAGTGGCCTATCGGTTATCAGTAAAAATTTTCTTTATGAACAGCCTTACAAGTTCAGTAATGCAGCATTGTAATGGATGTATCATTCTGACATATAGTTTATGCATTCAAAACTCTTCAGTTGAAATTCCTAACCAGTTTCTCCATCAGTAATGACCACAATTGCTATGCGACTCTCGGTACCATCATCTGCATGCATGGATTGATGCATTCTGCAATGCTTTAATCATGCATCTTATCACTGGCCCTGTGATCTCACAAGTCACCTGTGTCCTTCTCTAGACAGTAACAGCTATAAATATTTTGCATAACTTAACTAGTCTTTTTTCCAAACAGCATGACTTACCTCTATTTGCACAGTCAGTAAGCCTGAACACACAGTGCACACTTTTGTAAATTGACATATTTTATTTTCAATTACAAACAAAACTGAGCAACAATGTATACACCAATAGAGCGTTTGTAAACTAATAAGTGAATCTTACACTTTTACAGAAACAAGGTAAAAAAAAAAACTGCGAAAGAGGTGATCAAATAATTGAACAGAACGATTGTTGTTTTTCTATGCTTTAGGGGTTTCAGGCCTTCTCATCTGACTAGAATTGATAATGACCTAGCTTGAGTTTCAGCACGCCTATACGTAGAAAAAAAACTCTACTTTATTGCAGAGTGCAGGTCAATACATACATAGAAAATTGCACCACATAAATGGCAGGAGCTACCTAAATGCCTTCAATTATAATAACTTTACTTAAACACAATAAGATAACACAGAATTGACTAGAGTAACAAAGAAACAAGTTAGTGGGCCTTGATCGAGTCATATATTGAGCGGGTTGCAGCTAGTATGGTGAGGTGTGGAAGAAGAGGGGCGTGTCGGTGTTTGATACACAACCGCCCTTTGACTGCTGACTATTCATATTGTAAATAAGTTAAATATATTCGTAACAATATGTAGCCTTGGAAACAGACAAAGGGCTTGAGGTGTGCTTCCTACCTGTTTCTGGCACTTAATTTGCATTATATGAGTAGAATACACAGTGAAAAAATTCTGTTCTATATCATGAACTGTGTAGTGCACGTAGGTACTATGATTTATCACAAAGGTTTGACTAAACTAGATACCCTATATATTAGTAGGTCTCAAGTTTGAGGACGCAGCTTTTCTGTAGGTAGTGGCTAATAAAATGTCAAAGCAAGGGTATCAGCTCTGCATGAACGAGAAGTGATATGCTAATATAATGCCCTAATAAATAGGACTTTTCATAGTACATGCATCAGAAATAATATGATGACTGTGTATGTTATACTTCGAGGAAAACTACAAAATGAACAATGAATATGTATATGTGACACACACACACACACACACACACACGCACACACACACACACGCACGCGCACACACACACACGCACGCACACACACACACACACACACACACACACACACCACACGCACACACACACACGCCGGCACGCAGAACACGCACACACCACACACCACACACCACCACACACACAGTTATTATTGCACATGATGTCTGCCACAGATTCCAATGCTAGTGTACCTGCTACTCAGGTATTCTCAAAAGAAAGAGCATTGAAAAGTGCATGGACATAAAACGAACTTAAATGTCTCTAAAGTTTGTGAAAATTCAGCTAGCCAGCAGCCTTATCTACCCAGCCTAACAATGTAACAAAAAACACAAACGAAATAAAACTGCACAAAAAAGAACATAAGTTAGGCGTTGTCCTTGAGCTTGTCGAGAATCTTCAGCAGATTACTGCTTGCCCAGCAACGTGGAAAACTCTCTTCCTTGTGGAGTAAACTTTGAATTAGTCCCAATGTTTGGGCGAAAGCAGACGGGTAGGTAACATCCTTTATGTTATGTACGGTCAAACACCAGAAAAGTGCCTTCTCAAGCGTGCAGTCATCTTTCAGGGTAACACGCTCGTCCTCAGCACAAAAAATAAGCTTTGTTGCCGAGCTCCAAACAATCATGGGCCCTGGCAACCCATGGACATCTGCAAGATACTGGAAAAAAGTAATAAAAACTAATATATGTTTTATGTTCTGCACAGCACATCTTTATACAAAAAGCTAACAATTCAGAGGTAGTGGATGGATGAATGCCAGCACTAAATATTACAAGCTTTATATGCAAAACCGTGCATAAATTGAGATTTTTATGGGCGTGGTTTATGCCACAGTAAATAAAGCAGTTTCAGCAACCCCGATAGACAGCTATAGGTGCCACTGCTTGAAATTTTGCTAATGCATTCAAAGCAGCCACAGGTACAATGTCAGATCTCACAAGTGTATAAGCAAGCGTTTCTTTGTGTTTCGCACGCAATGTTCATATCATATATCTGTTCCATGAAAATGGGTAAAAACAGCAGCCAAATGAGTGTACTGAGACCACAAGTTATGGAAAGCAGAGCCTTGGCTTGCTTCAATAGTAGGCTGAAGCCACCTCTCAGTGATGACATATCATAGGTGGTGACAGATGGCATGTGTGTTGGGCATGTCCTTTTGCACTAAACTTGAGTGCTGTAGTGTCACGCTCACAGGGCAAACCTGGAAATACTGGTTTCTGTTTCTGTTAGGAAATGGAAGAACCACAGGACAATCAAAAAGGCCCGAATGGATTGCCTACATTGACTTACATGATTGCTTATGTGTGTACGCCTTTGTGCATACAGATGTACTTGAACTATCTTAAACTATTTTAAACAAAGGAATTGATTGGACCCTATTCAATGGCAGAAAAGGAACTCTGCTACAAACAAGGTGGACGTAGCGACAGAGTCCACATTGAAAAAAAACTAAATGTCCACACTAGGATACACAGCAGTTCCCAGTCATCATGTAAGGTGGCTACGCATGTAAGGTGGCTACACATAGGCTAATATCAATATTCTTTGCAGCACCAAGGAAACAAACTTCAATCTACATGGATGTTCTAATACTGAAATTTGACATATAATCTTTCGTTGAGTGAATGATACAAATTACATTCAAAGTCAATGTCAGAGTACTTTAGCAGACTCAAAGGGCCCACTTTGTGTACACAGATGCATGCAGTGAATGGTGCTGTTGTATATAGACTAATATCACAACTTTGCAGGTCATTTCGGCTGTCAATGCACACGTCTGAGAGTGGTGCAACCACCTGCTTATTGAATATTGTCTTTCTTTCATTGAAATTAAAGCTCTTTTGCAGAAAAACATTCTTGTATTCAAAAGTATTTTGTGTTTGCATACAGCATAATTGGGCGTAAAATTACCCTGAATATCTCCTTTCAACGTGGTCTTGACAAACATATGTATTTGTCGTCTGGTCAAACATAGAATAGCTTTTTTTTATTTCATATGCTGCGCCGAAATTGCTGCATAATTGTGACAAAATTGTCGTGCGAAAGAAAATTCTTCAATGGAATGAGTTAGCTATAGACTTAATTGTAATTTATCAACTCTCCACCAGAAACAAATATCTAAGTTTATCTGTTGCAGTACCTTAACGCAGATAAATAGTTACATTGTTTACGAACGTTTTACGATAGTCATGCAAGTACAATACTGATTCCATTTTTGAGCAATATATGAGAGATAGATCCGCTTCAGGTGCACAATTGCAGATGCTGCTTGATATCGTTCTTCATTCGCGAACCACATAATAGTGAGCAACAGTGTTTCGCTTTCTGACAATTTGCGACCTTCATGCATTTCGAAGAAAAGGTCCGAGCAAGAGGCTCTTCCGATGCGCGTTTCACAGATCTATAGAGACTCGTTAGGAGCGGTGCTTTGTTTCTAACAGCACAACACAAGATTGGGAGCATCGAAATAAACTCACCCAGTCGTGCATGGTTCACGGGGCAGTGCCCGCAGTAGGAGCACCAGGCAACTTGATGTGGCACGCCTGGTTCCCCTGGCTGGCGGCTGTACGCGAGCAATCTGATGCACTCACACTCACATCGCACTGACACACTTTGCACTCACACGTGCCATCATAACTGCACGCTCCTCTCTGAATGCCTTTGACGTCGGTCGAGGTGTACATCCCACGCAGCAGGGCCTGATCGGCACTGCCGAAACGTTGAAGCACGCCAAGACGATCGCGGGACCGTGAGCAGGGAGAGAACGCGATCAAAGGTGAAAACTTCCTTCGCACGTTGAGTTTGTAGACGTCGCGGGCGTTGTTTGCGTGACAATTTTACGTATTCACGAGTAAACAGAAACAAAGGCATGTCTACAATACGAACTTGTATACTTTAAACAAAAACGGTGCGGAGGCGAACGAGGCAGCATGAGGCGACTGACGTAATTCGGCACGGCCGCTGCGTTTCCAACGCACGTGCTTCGCACGAACTCAGATATGATTGCCAAGGGCAGGGATGCGCTGGCTCTATTGGCTGTATGCTGTATCTCGAGTTCACCGGCCGCATCCGGCGCCAACACAGGAAACACTACACGACGTGGACTTCGAGCCTTGAGCACGCTGCTCGGCGCTCTCTCGCTTCTCGCCGCGGCGCCGATCTCAATTTCCCGCATAAAACAGCGGGCCCGGTATAAGCGTTGCGTCCGCTCGAGAATTTTCGCGTCAATAAACCGCGGGCTCGATATAAGCGTTTGCGTCCGCTCACGGCCGCATATAGCGGGCCTCAGCCCGTCACCGCAGAATTTGTCACGCTTAATGGGCGATTGAAGGGGCCGCTTATATGGAGTACCTTGTGGTTGGAATAAAAATGGGCCGCTTATGTGCCGGACGTATACGGGACTTGAATAAGAGTGTACGCACCACGGCATGCACTCCGTGAGCGGGTGCGAATCATCGCTCAGGACACTTCCGCTATTACACGGTTGCCGTAGACCACTGTCTCTGCAGAAACCGTAGACTCAAAACCATTCATGTCTGATGATGGCAATCCACAAGGCGGTAAAGCTTCTGTGTTTCGTTTGATCATGTGCTGAGTGAAGTCAATAAAAATATTTTACCAGTTTTCGTAAGTTTCTCGAAGCAAATTAATGAGACTTAAAGCTCGACTTTCCAATAATTACGAAGTTAACACAAAAAAATCACACCATCTGCGCTAAAGTGGGACCATGAGGCGATGCAAGCAGCGTTTCGGCATGTCGAGCCCGGCGTTTCAGAGGGAAGTGGAGAGGGGGAGAGAGAGGGAAGAGGCGAGGGGGAAGGGAAGTGGAGAGGGGAGAAAAGTGGGGAGAGGCGAGGGAGGAGGGATGGGTAGTTGGGAGGAGAAAGTAGAGAGGGGAAGGTTAGAGGGGAGGAAAAGAGTAGGAAAGTGGGGAGAGGAGGTGTGTTGAGAGGGTTCGCGGCATGCGCAGTAGGGGTGGTCACGCCGCACACACCACCGGATTGAACTCCGCCATAAGATGCTCGCACCTAAAATGCGAACAACAGATTATGAGCTGCGAAATATGCAGCACCGTGAATAATTGGTAGAATTATATGAATATCTGTGCCACAAACCGGATAATTGCTTTAGTTCCGCACGAAGGCATTATTCTCTCAATGACCTTCGTTGGTAAATATCTCGTCTTTCGTTCCAGTTTTCACGGCGGGATCAGCTCACCTGACACTGTGTCCGTATCCGAAATCGATAGCCGCACGACTCGCAGGATGTGACGCCACTCTGTGTCAGGCTTCGCTCGATGCAGGTCTTGTGCACGTAGCCGTTGTCGCCTGGAATGAGGGTGACAATTTTACGTTTTCAATGGAGGCGAAAATGTTTGAAGCCCGTGTACTTAGATTTAGGTGCACGTTAAAGAACCCCAGGTGGTCGAAATTACTGGAGCCCTCCACTACGGCGTCTCTCATAATCATATCGTGGTTTTGAGACGTTAAACCCCAAATATTATTATTATTGTTATTATTATTATTATTATTATTATTATTATTATTATTATTATTATTATTATTATTATTATTATTATTATTTTACGTTTTCAGCGCCCGCCAACGGCGTCACCAGCCCCTGTTACATTCTTCTATTAAACAGGCGCTAAGCAGCGGCTGTCATTCAGCATACTTAGCGAAATAATGATTAGAAAATTTGTTCTGCCCGGTTCAAAGTTTATCTATACGCCCTTTTTAGCTCATTGTATTACGCAAACAAACAGAAAAGAATTAAAAATGCGCTATAGCCAGTTGAAAATATCACCATATATACTAAGGATACTGTGCTAAAACTTCCGTCGATGACCCTGCGATTGCTTCAGCCTGACAAAAGCGACGCGATACAGCCGAAATATTGTCCGCGTCACGAATGTGAAACGATAACAGCTATCATTATACGACTGGACGAAAAATAAGCTTCTTGTAGTCTGCTGGAGTATGATATTTTTCGCGCCGAGATGTACCCAGTACAACGCTATGTAGGTAGGGTCTTTCAGTGAAAAAAAAAAAAAATTATCTCAGTTATTTTATACTCCACATCCGCGGACGAACAGCTCAAGCGCGAAATTAGTGACGCTCCATCAGATGATGCTCCCAGGCGAAAGTAAATGAGGTGATCCACCGTGCGGATCCGCCATAAGCTGCGCGCGTTGGGGGACCTAATTCCTCGCGATGTGGAACAATGCCCGCCGTCCTGTAATTAGATCGCCTCTGGCTGTGGCACAATATTTCACCGTGGTACAGCGCTAATCCACCCAAATGTATATCCTACAGATATCCTGGGATAGGGGCGTTAGAGGCACGTTTCAGAGAAGCGCTAGCCTCCCAGCGTTGCAGTAGACAGGCTGGTGGCGTCAACGAAGAATTAGCTGTACGAGAGGGGAGGAACAAGGTGCTCATCGGTGACAATGGCATTCTCTTATCTAGTGTTATTTACTATGGAAAGGGCCTGACTACTTTCTTTTAGACAAGCGACTTATTCAGTATCATGCCGTATACGTATATCGGTGATGTTTTTAGTACCGTGCTACCAAGCCAAGGAATGAAAATTGACTGAGATACATAATTCCAACACTAGTGGGACATGCGCTGAGGCGTTAATGGTTTGGAAATTTGATTACAACAGGTGACTAAACTGTTTAACTATGTGCGTTGGTAAGTATGGCAGCCGGTTCGACATGGTTAATAATTTGCCTGTCATATAGACTCTTTTCAAGGCTCCTTCCCGTTTTAAAGTGTCTACAAATCCTTCCATTGCATACACCTGATTCAACACGCACACAAAAATTGAATACTGGAAAGTCACTATGTTGGTCGCAAATATGTTACAAATGGCTTTGGCGTAAAGTGTGGCGACAATGATTGCGAATGGACATGCACTTTACAGCACGTCAGCGCCAAAACACGGAGCCCGAAGGAAATACGCACTGAAAGAGGATGGCGATGTTAACGTATTCCGTGAAAATAAAGTAACAGAAAATAATTAGCGCTGTCTATCAAGAGAATTGGTGCTCGAATGTTTGGAAGTTAGTTCACTCGTAATGCGCTTTATCAATCAAGAAAGGAAACTAAGTTGCAAAAGTTTTAGTATTTCTTCAGGCTTCTGATGGCATCTTCAGATGATTATTTTTTAGTTCGCTAGAGTACTTCAAGAAGGCATACATAGTTCGGCTAGTAAAAAAAAAAATTCGACAGATCCCACTCCTTGTGGGAATCGGTTTTATGCGAAGCAGTCAGCGTGTAGTTCTATGCTGTATTTTATGACTTTGATCCAAGCGTTACGAGGTGGATCGACGTCATTTTGTAAATGTAGTAGCTGTGTGCACACCGTGTGCTTACTAGGCACGTCTATAACACTGGCGTTTAAAAGGTAATTTAGGGTGTGACGTAAAGTCAGCACTAACGTTAGAGCACATACGTCGGTATTATCGAAACGAAGTGCACTTTACGGTGCAATGTGAATATCATACCTAACTTTCGTTAATGCACTCCTCCGGGGTCGAGCAACGCTTGAATATAGGTTTCTGAATCTTAGTAATACAAATGTAACGTTTATTAGACTGCTATAAAAGCGGAGCCAACAATGGAACCACAATTGAGGTTAAGCTGGCATGACGCCTGAATCGTAGTAGTGCATATGTAGTGTTACTTTGTTATAAGATTAGATAACCAGCACCACAACCACAATTGACGTTGCACCGACATTACGCCTGCAGAGAGTGTTTTTCCAAAGCCGTTTCTAGACCTAGCGCGGTTCTGTGGTAGTATAGCTGAGTGCCGCGCAGAATGCTTGGGTTCGATTCCTGCTGGGATCCTGATTTTTATTATTTGCATTCGTTGGGTCAACGCGGCCGATGTCGGTTTTTCTTAACGATCTCGCATTTACATTACCAATGTCTGTTCTCGCCATTCATAGGTGGACATAAACTGTCAAGCTCCTGTGGCGCATGCCTGTACACCGCGGCCCGCGGTGAACGGGTATGTGCCATACGTTCTGGATGAAAGGATTTGACGACCTACATGGCAGGATTTTCACGTTATTAATATTGCCACGTGCGTTTCTTTATCACTTTTGCTGTATTCGGTTTTCGGCCACAAAGACTGTCAGCAACGCTCCGCGCGAACCGCGCCTCATTGTTCGAGAACCTTCGCGATCATTGTAGATCGTTTTGTTAAGATTGCGCGCAAGACGCGCACACTCGAGCTTATTCTAGAATTTGCAGGACAGCCAGCGATAACGCTGGAATATTCGACGGCGCATGTTTAAATGCCGACGCGCTTCACCGCTTGTCAGTTGTTCGACGGTCGACGCTCTGTTCACGCTATCAGTGTATTGCTGTAGTTTGACTTTCAGTTTCCCGGCCACAAGTTCGGCCAAATAAACAGTTTCATCTCCGACGTGCTGACTGCTGTCTTCGTCGACGTCACGACCACGTGACAATATCATGACCCGACGGTCAAATTCGTCAATACCTCTTACCCTTCAATGCCAGTTTTGGTCTACACCAAGTTAAGGAGGCGATCATGAGAGCACCCAGACGTAGGCGGCTAGATAAATAGATACGTAGATAGAAACGCTCAAAGTGCTAAGAAATTCTAGGAAGCTTAGGCTTCGCCTTTAAGAGGGGAACGCAACAGCGTTATCCTGTGCAACGGCATGGCTACGTGGTATAGAATACTTGCCTGCCACGCAGAGCACCTGAGTTCGATTCCGGCTCGAACCCTGGTGTTTGTTCTTTGCCTCCATTGGGATTTTTCGCTCATGGCCAACGCCGATTTTTTTTTTCGCTAGAGAACTGCGCTGCCCTCGAGCAAAAAAGAAAAGAAAAACTGCGCTGCTTGGCGCTCTTTGGCCATCAATTGGCCCTTGCGCCATTAAACACCACATATGGAGAACTGCGCTGCCGCATTTTTTGCGACACGGGCTCTTTAACGCTATCACGTTAAATGTGGTGCTGCGGGTACACATTCGCATGATACTTTCCGATCGCTCAACACCACTCCCGAGGTGCTCCCGGTATTATACCGTTGGTGAAGTAAAATAGATGGGGTTACTTTGCCGTCACGTGGCTACACCCTTCCTAATAGCTGCGCTGGTGAAAGGGCACTCTTGCTTCATTAATAGCGGCGACGGGTATTATCGGCGATTATTATCAACAGAAAGGGCGATGGCCGCGTTACCGCAAATGCCCATCAACTTTAGATTCCTTCCCTCTGACTGTTCTTGCTAACAACCAGATCTTCGGTTGGCGCAAGGTAACTCTTACTTTGTTCCATAGTGGCTCGAGAATCAGTGCGTTCTGATTCGCATGGTCGCAGCGAGTGTCCCAAGATGTCACGTGTTCCTCCTATAGCTCTGTGTTCCAAAGACGAATGCGGTTACAAAGCAATAAGAAAGCACCAAGCATCATCAACCATGAAAGAAATGAAAACATCACGATTGCCTGCACATATTAAAAGCAGAAGGATACAATATTAAAAAAGCAAATATTGCAAATGTGAAGCAAACAGGCTAATCCTAATGCCCATTGTTCATAGTCGGCCACTAACGCTCCATGTGGTTCGAGCGCGTAGTGGTTACTCGCTTCTTGCATAATTTAATTCTTCTGCTGTGCACCTTACCCCGTCAGCAAGCTACAACGTGTAACAACGTTTGCAGTTTAGACAGGTGCGTTAATTTTAATTATGTGATGACGAAACCACTGAAAACAAAATTATTTGCTGACATTTTGGCACGTCTTATGAAAAAAATTTCTTTGTGTGCAAATGCACGCAATAAAGTAAACCTTCGTTATTCCACAACAGAAAAAAAAAGAGAAAATTATCAATCAAAGCATTAGTCAAGTAATTTCTTAGGTCTTTTACAGCAAATAATTTTTGCCTACACGAAGCGCATATAAGTAAGACTACATTTAATTCTCAGATATAACATCGGACTTCTAACAGAGGAACTCGTGGATGTCTCTTGAAGAATACGGGCTCTTATATGAAATAGAGCGACTCTAGCGAACACTTGAACATTGTATTACATGCCACGACAACGACCTCATTATTAGGTAGGTCGTAGTAGAGGGCTCCAGATTAACACTGACGCTTTGTAGTTCTCTAACGGGCATATCTATCGAACTACACAAACAGTTTTGCACGCCGTGCCCACCAAAATCCCGTATTGCTGCGGCCGATATTGAACCCTCGACCTTTACTCATCAGTGGAACGCCACATCCAATGAGCTAGCACTGCGGGAGGAGCAGTTTATGACATGACGCTGAGAAAGGTTAGGTTGATCTTGAGGTGATGTTTACAGTATCGAGACTCGCTTTGTATAGCGCTGCGCCGAGGACGCTGTTTGTGCGTCAAGAGCCGTCAGCAATTGTCAAGACCCGGCCTCGTTGCTGTGACCATTGCGTCATGCTAAGCCCTCAACGGTTCGCGAACTGTTCCCGAACGAAGTCGCTGCTTGCATAAGAGGTCCCAGAGTGACTTGCAAATCACTTCATTAGCGGCAACTCTTGGAAAATGCAGCACTTAATTAAAGCACTCTGGCATGTTTTGTGCGAGATCAAAGTACCTGCATATGCAATTATTGCTAGAGCGCAAACAGAAAAGTCAGATTTGCTATGGCCTTCCGAGTGAGAGCTCCATGTTACTTCGTTTGAGGCCGAACTCGAAGCAGCGAAAGGCATCGGAGGATTACGATACGGGTACTGAAATGTAATTAAAAGGTGTGTTCGATTTGCTGTAAATATTACTTGCTTTTTATCTTCTAAGCCGGAAACTACATGCTAGAACTGTTTCTGAGAGTGAAGCAGAATCAGAGAGAGGCTGCATGAATCATAGCGCTAAATATGTCTGCATAGCATCTGCCTAGCTGCGCAAAAACAATTACTCAGTCCGCTGAAGCATAATTTCTGAAGAAGTGATAAAATAATAAAATATATTCAGCCAATGACTTTTCCCTAAGCGTTAACCAACTGCGAATATAATGCAATGCCGGAAAAATAATCACTCTATGAAACTGAGCTTCGAATTATACGTTAGCTTTATAATTCCGCCATTTCCACGCGACCGCATTCAGAGCGCTAACTACAATTTAAAGCCACAGACCGCGCACGTACACTTTCTTCTAGCACGAACCTTCGCGCCACCTGGGACCAAGTCATAGCTTTCGCTTGCGGTAACACGCTTTCCGGCTCTAGCGCATCTATAGCCAACAACGAAGCGAACACAAGGCATGCCTGTGAAACATAAAGTGCGTAAAACTGCCACCTGAACACAAAAAGTCACAAATGCAAAATGAGAAGCCGAGTGCGTGACGTGGTGTAAGCTGTCCGTTCCGAGACTGGAGAAAGCATGAAAGCATAGCGTCGCTTATGGATGTTTGTCAGAAGGAGCCTCTGCTGTGGGGAGGATAGCGCGCCTGCTCCCGCCATCACCTCGCCACTCCATTGATGTATGCTAGCTATTGCTAAACTCTTTTATGTACGCACATGGTGGGTTGTAGAAACTCTGTACAGCGCTCTGCATCATCCAGCTCATATGTCGCGCAGCTACGCAGTAACAGAGAGCTAGGGCGGAGAGTCAGGCGACAGTTTTGATGCCCAGCCCACTCTTTCTCTTTTCCCCAGCCACTTGACAAAGTTAGAGGGCGAAGAATCAAGGAGTCGCAAAGTGGGATTATTGGTAGATCATTAGAAGCGACTGGTTGTAGCGCGCACTCGACACAACACTCTTAAAAAAAAATGGAGTGACCCTCTCTCCTTTAAGGGAGAAACGGCGATGTCCCCAATGTTCGTCTTCAAATGGAGGAACTTTCCTCCCTTTTCAATGGAGAAACCGTTCCTCCCCCGTCAAAATCAAGATGGCTGACGCCAAGCCAGTGAAGCGAGCAATAGATTTAGGCCTAGCGAGTGCATCGATTCTCGACTGATAAAAAATGTGCGGCACTGGTAACCACAAAAAACAGTCTCGCTGAGCTTAATATCGAATGATATGACAATAAAATCAAGCAGACAAACCTGTAGTGATGAAAACCTCGCGAAACGGAACGACGGAACTCGTACGTTTCGCTCGGCCAGCAAGACGGCGTTCACTATACAAGAGACGGATACTGCAAAGGGGCTCTCACCCGGACACTGTACGTTAGGCTTGCTGTCTTTATTTGTCGAAGCATCACACGGTGTAGCGACGTTATCCACGCGTTTACGGGGCAATAGGCCCCGACATGTGCCTCCAAAATGTACATTCTGTAGCATCAAAACAATCCCGGCGCAGCAGAGCATAGTTTCGATAGATAGATGTTCAACAACATATAAGTAGGTAGAGCTATGAAAGCGCCACAGCCGTGAAATATAGGTGGCAGCTGGCGGCATCTAGAGAGGTTAAACAATACTAAAAAAAGGTGCATGTTTATGACTGCGGCGGCGTACTTTGATACTACGCTATGGCATTTCGGCGAGGTGGACCCATTCATGGATTGCTCAAGGACACCGGAAGGGTTGATACACATTTTATTAATACGCACACGTTCACTAGGCACACACATAGTACACACCCTCACTGAATTCAATAGGCGATGCGCAAAGCGCCGACCACGCCATCTGCCGCCATGGCTCGGAAGCGCTTGCGGGGCCCGGCGAACAGTGTTTCAGCGAGCGTCTACGCCAGTGCACGGATGGATGTGTTTTTCAACGTGATTTAACGACTCTCTCGGGCTTCAGCGATGTCGAAAAATAACTGCTGCGTTGTCGGCTGCTCAAGCACATACAAAAACTCGTCAGGAACGCACTTTTACAAGTTTCCGGTGCTATTTCATGAGCGAGAGCGACGGCGACGGTGGATTGCGGCTGTCCGACGCAAAAGGTAAGCAATCGCGCTTTGTTTATGCAGTGTTAGAACGATTACCGTGTTTTTATTTCTCCATTTATGTCGCTACGTCTTCAGCGAATGCTACTACGTTTACATTTGGTCGCCTCGCCTGCATTGTATATGCTACAATGCACATGAGGTTGTTATCACTGGTAAGACGCGATGCCTAGGCTCTCTTGAAAAACGAATGGCGCGAAGCGCTATGCCAGAGAATGTGGGGCAGGTGGTGGCTCCTTTACAAAAGCGCCGTGGAATCACACGTGTGCTGCACGAAATGGGCTGCATTCTACCTAATGATGGCACTGGAATGCGATCACCGGTGCAGAATGTTCGCTGTGCGCTCGCCTCAACTGCATGCATATTGGCTGTAAAACATGGCACCTGTTCGCACTGAAGGCTTTTTACAGGACATTCAACCGATTCAACCTCCCTTTGAATGCGTCGTAACATGACTTCATGCTAATAAAAAACACCCTTGATGTATCCCACTAATACTCATTCGCTTTACACAAGCTGTGTTATGAGTGGGGCCATAGGCGTGCTCACGGGGCGTGGGGGCTTTCCTATTTGCCTAAGAGGGGGGGGGGGGGCGCAAAATCTGCCCCTTGCATTAACTTAGTGGGGCCTGGGGGCGCTGAGATGATCCTCTGCCCCCCCCCCCCGCCTTTTGATGGGGAACCCTGCGCACGCTGAGTGGAGCCGATTATGGAACTTACGTGTTTTCATTTTCTTTATTCTTACTGGTGGTGCTAGCTACTGGTTGCTGTTTTCTTTAGCATGTAACTGGTGAGTATATGTTGGTGCTGCTTCATTGTAGTTATATCACACCTGAAAAAAATTTTGCATGCCCAATGCGTGGGGTTGATCCGATCCTCAAAGTTTCGTGTGTTTTTTTTTTTATTCTTGCTAGTGGTGCTAGCTACTCGTTGCTTTTTTTGTGTCTGTGAAATTGCAGGGACTTCAGTAAAGCAGTTGGTTTTCAAGCAATATATATGACCACTTTTAGCATTTGCTTTTAAACTGTGAATATTGCAAATATGTATTCTTTTAATTAATTCCTTGCTTCTTCCACTTTTCTGTAACCTTATGAACATTTCAGAGAGGATGGGAGCCCCTGGGAACCCACATATAACTCCAGGATCTGCAGTCAGCATTTTATCAACGGCGAAAGATCAAATGATCCGAGAAGTCCAGCTTATGTCCCAGCTCTCCATGGCGTTACCCACCTGCAAACGCCAGTCAGAGGCGCTATCGAGCGGCTTCAGCGCAGTGTCAGAAAGCGAAGAGCTGCGCGCGCGCCGGCGCCAGTGTGTCTGGCGAGGCTAGACGCCACTCCTGCCGAACGTGCAGACCAGCAGCGGCGAGCCGCGCGCGACAGTGGCGGAGTCTGCGCGCGCGCCGGCGCCAAGTCTGTCTGGCGCGGCTAAGACGCCACTCCTCCTGAAGGCGCACGCCAGAAGAAGCTTCGTCCATCAGAGAAACCGACATTTTGTGCCAGAACTGTTTCAACCGCTTCAAACAAATCGCCGTAGAGTCTCTGGATGCATCTCATTCTGACGAAAATCTTGTTCCCGAACAAATTGCTGTCGAAGAGCTAAACGTATTCGTGAAGACAACAAAATATAGTTTTTTCAGAGAAATTACAGGGGGTCGACGGACATGCACCGACGTTCTTCTCTGAAGACACCCAGCAAATACGTAGCCAAGCTGCTATGACAAGCTAGGTGACCACCAGCTCCGCAGTGACTCAGTCCCGCGCCACTAGCGCAAGCTGCCGAGATATTTTTTCGCAAGTTTATCGTGCTGGTTTCAAAGTTTTACCAACGCTGACCCTTCGCGTGGCCGCACCCGTGAAATCCATGCGCCGGCGCGACAGCGCTCTCTCAAAATCTACTATATAAACACATGGCACGTAAACGAAGCTACTGTGTCGAGAAAAAACGTTGGTTCATGCGTCAACGCATGCAGGCATTAGTGATCGGGACGTTGTAAAGAAAGCGGTGTACTTACGATGAGCTCCACTTTGTAAGGAAGCTTGTTGACGCTTGTCTGTGGCAAACATTTGGCGCGTATAGTGACATTGTCGTCCCACACAGCTGTTACATCGGACACATGTCCACTATTATAAAGCGCGGCTCCTTTGCGCACACTATCGCCGCAAAAGTAAATATCAGGGACGCGCACAAGCGGCAAATCGCACGCGCGCACTTCCGTCATGCTTGCAGTAAAAGGAGGCGTCCGCTACGCGACCCGCATGCGGTTTCAACGGCCGCCGCTACGCGGCTTTCAGTGGCGCTGCGCATCGCGGATACACAATTCATTCATATTTAGAGAGCCTACAACATGAACACTTCACTACAGAGGCGTACGTACAGACGTGTTAAACATACCCCCTTATGAAGCGCAGGCCTTTATATAGTCACTGAATTACGGTGGACCATGGTGGCACGAGCAATACGTCATTTTCCTCGAACTCTTTACCATTTCATGGCGTCAACCCAATATACGCAGACATTATTAAATTGTAGCTATGGCTTAGCCAAGCGCACCAGTTCATCTAAAGCCGCATAATAGTGAACGATATAATTACAGAATTGATTAAGTTAATGCGAAAACGACCATATTAAGAACCGTTCATACCATTCCGTCGCCATTTTGAAGCAGCGCCATCTTTCGACAGCGGCCACAGATAACATTTCCCTCTCTGATTTCTTTTTTATGGTTAATGTGGGATGGCGCAACATGCAGTTCAGATTCTGTCGCCTTCGTCGCGTCGACTTCATTGAGTGGTTTGGCCGGTTTGGCGTTGACATCTGTTCACGTTCTATTTCAGCGTTGACCACAAGTATGACGATGAGCCATGAATTCGTTCAACTGCTAGCCCTTCAATGACAATGCTTCTGATGCGGTAACGGCGGTCTCCGTTGTGTATGCGTACGTTACAACGCGGGTCGTGCGAAGAAGCAATAGACACTTTTAGTTGGGCGTACGTAACGAGCCCACGTACGCGGCACGATACGTTGCGTACGTTGCATGCGAAGCGCTCAACGACACTTAGTTCCCCGTATTGCCGTACCGAGATACGTTTGGTTCAACTGGACGTATGTTATTAGAAATAAAACAGCTTTTGGGTGCTTTTTAGCGCCCTCGCGTAGTAGCAAGGTCGCAGAACGACTAACGCACCCTATTTTGTACCGTGCTCGGAAACAACCATCCAGACTTACTTTTTTTGGTTTCGCTGATCATTCTCCGAGTACCGTGTCAGCAACAAGTTCAGGCGCTCGCGCACACAGCGCGCTGTAAAAGGTTTTTTCAGGGCTTCCCTGAGGCGCCAAGCTATCTCTTCCCACTGCTCCGGGTGCCTAAACGGATCGCTAGTTTGTATTTCCGCTAGCAGCGCAATATCGTCGCTCAAAGTAAAATAAACTCGATTTGGGCCGGCTTTGTTGCTCTTTGCGTTCGACGCCATCGCTGCCGTTTTGCTATCTGGTTCCTATATCAATCGAGATATCGCGAGAGCGTCACGCCGCGTACGCTTCGCCTGGTCACGTTTACGCACGCCGCGTTTTTTATCGGGCGTACGCGCGCATCTCTGGAATCGATGCGCTACGTACTGCACATGCGCAGTTCTCTCCCGTGGCAGTGCTGCGTACGTGGGCTCGATACGTACGCCCAACTAAAAGTGTCTAATATGGCCTCGTACCGGACAGTGGTCTTTCCAGAGCGGTGTCAGTGGCTCTCGGCGTCGCGGCAGCTCGATTACTTGAGTAGAGAAACTGGCGCTACACCGCGCGAATTATGGAAAAGAACGCTACGCACACTACGTGTTCTGTAATATTTCAGTACGCTGTACCTACATGCTACTCTGCTACTGTTACGACACGGTATTCGCCTGGCGTGCCGAATTCCTCATTGTGCGACAACTGTGTAGTTGTCGTTGTGGCGGTGGTTAGTCTTGCGTTGGATTTGGAATACTCTTTTCACAAAGGTGAGTGAGAGTCTTAGTGATTACTTCTGTGCACAGCTGTTATTAGAAGCGCATCTTGTGTTGAGTTTCGCACGCCAAAGCAAAATCCTGAGAACGAGAGCTACATACTGCACGCACGCGTGCATAAGTCCGTTCTAATTCTCAGCGATGTCATGCTTTATACAAACGCATGTGATTGAGAATTTGGCTTAATTGACGGAAGTTGTTGACTTATTTTTCAGATATGTGCAATTATGATGCAGTTTAACGTTAAAATGCGGCCACAGCGGCCGCATTTCGATGGGGGCGAAAGGCAAAGGATACAAATATACTTATGTTCGGGTGCACATTAAAGAACCCCAATTGATCGAAATTAATCCGTAGTCCCACACTGCGGCGTGCCTCATAATCATATGGTGGTATCGACACGTAAAACTCCAGGAATTATATATTATCGTACTTTCACGCATGCACTGTCCAGTGGTATCACGTTTGCTAAAACGTTGAAAAAATTAACTTTCATGCTTCTTTATATCGCTTGTTGTATTGATAAGTGCTAGAAGTGGTGTGCAAAACCTAAAACGCGTGCTCTTGCCAAGTACGTTAACGCCGAAAAAAAATGAAATTATTGGTGTACAGTCTAAGGTGTTCGTTAAAACAAGACTGTTTTGTGAAGCGGGACTTACTGTATTTATGACCAAAAACAGATCGTGCGCAAACGTATAGAAAGAACACGAGACACACGAAAGTATGCGGCGCATCGCGGACACGCCGGGCGAATAAAAAAAAACAAAAAAACCCACACACGTTACTCAACACATAGAACAAAAACAATGAACGTCACTCGTGTATTGCTCGCATCAATCCTAGGTACAAGTATACATGGCTTGCACGTGACGTCACCATTGCTGCGGTCCTACTGCGGCGGCCATATTGGTGAACAGCCGCACGTACCAGCCGTACGACGACTACAGTGTTCAGTACGACTAGCCACCCTAGTACGACGGAACCGCATTCCCACGGTCATTTTCTTTTTCGCGAGCCGTTTCTCGTGCATCATATGCCGCCGGTTGGCACCAGGCAGCCGTTAAATGCGGCGTACTATTCAGAACTGATGGGGCAAGCGTGTTCTCGCTATGAGGAAAAGGTGCGGTTGTGCGACGGAGTGGATCCCTACACGCTTCGACTCGGAACGGACACGACATCGAACATCTCCGCCTTCCCAGACGTGTCGCAGGTACGGGGACATCGTGGACTATTTGGTTTTCAGCACTGACCTGGTTACTCTGGGCGAAATAAAGGCGTACAAATCAGTGGAACTGTGCGACTGCTTTACCAGCGGCTGGGTAAAGAGTCTGTCTGAAAACGACCTTCGCGACCGTAAATTTGATCGTGCTTGCAAGGTAAGTTGAATGGTTCATGAAAATGGCCCCTTCGCCAGCTCCGAGCTATGAAACAGCGATGCACGAACGCTGCTAAATCAACAAGTGCTGATGTTTGCGCTTAGTTCTCGTGCGAGTGCAGCGAGGTGCACACGCCGCAGCGCTTTTTTCGATCGCGCGTCTCCTGTGCTGTCCAGTTTGTCATAAACACAGAAGGATGTAGTACGTGTGTGTGAACGTAGTGCTGATGGTTTAGTCACTGCATGCGGACCGTCATCAGGAGCGAACCGCATTCGGCTTCATCAACACGCATCGGCCTGTGCTCGGCGCCGTTCGGCCTCCGCTTGCCATTTTTCATGACGCCGTTTTTTCGTGCACTCATGTCGCGCAGCGCCTGCATGCTTGCAGCTGTAGCCGAGCCGTAGAGACGGCGGCGCCCAGTCTGGGTTCGTCTCGTCGAACAACGCGGACGGCTTTCCTACGAACGCAAGATAATCCATGCTAATCAGTGTCATCATATCTCCTCTCTTTTTCGCTTACATGCTACGAAGTGCGCTCCACACACACGAACGTTGGGGTTTTGTTCGTCGAAATTTGCACGCCTTCTGCGCTCCAGCCACGTCCTCTGACGGTTCGCGCTGAGCATTTTCGTACGCTCGCACTGACCTTCAATAACATCTCGTATTCGAAAGGAGCTCATACTAGTGGGCTGCTTCTTTCTTCCGCAGCTGTCGCTACGATTAGAGCAGCCTACAATTGCGCATATAACCATAGTAGAGGAAGAAACTCGCAGGTGCGACTAAGCAGCGCTGAACAAGGTCTAACCACTGTTCACCAATATGGCCGACTCGCTCCCAGCAGTGACGTCAAGTGACGTAGGTGCAAGCCATGTATAATTGCACGCGGGTGGCCGAGGTCGCGTAGCGACGGCTGCCGAGTGAGCGCGAAAGGGCGGCCGCTCTCTTACCGCTCTCCGCAGCACGGAATCACGACGTAACTCGGCATGCGCGCGCGCGCAAGCACACGTGGTTGAGGAGAAAAGTTTCTCCATTGGGGCTCGTCGCAAGAGGGCGCGACGAGTAAAGCGTCCGCAAGAGAGAAAGTCGCTGCTCCGAAGGAGGAACGGAGGCCGTTGCTCCATTCTCGCTCTCCGCTTTTTTAGAGTGAAGGACAAAAAGCACGAAGGAGACACGCACGCAGCGCTACTACCAACAAAATTTTTATTTTTTCTCAGACCGACCAAGCCACTCTATACGCTTTGTGCACCGCCTATAGAGGCGCCACTGATAGCCACCTAGCGGGCGCCGCCGACAGTACGTGCGGGAAACCGAGCAGACGACAGCGCTTTGCAACAGCTTTGCTGTGAGGAGATGAATGAAGTTCGCGGCTGCTATTTCCCCTTCGTGCGGGCGCCAGACAGCTAATTCTGCACTGGCAGCTGCAGGAAAGGCGCGAGCCTCTACGAAAGTGGACTTGTGCACGATGTTTATCACGAACGAGCGCTTAACTAAGCGCACGTCGCCGATTTCGAACGACGGCATGAAAGCCTAGCGCCGACGGTTCGTGCGCGACAGAGCGCGCGCATCGAAAAAACAAGTATAAAAAGGCGCCGGGAGCGCGCCCGCGCGCCTCTTACCCTCTCCGCAGAAGACGCCACCGACACAGCCAACGAACGCGAAAGATCGGGATATTCGAGAAAGCAAAGCCGAGCCAGCGGCGCCGGCTGATTCCGCAGACGAATCGGTGAGAGGATCTCGCCCTTTCCCTAGCTTTCGCTGTGCTACGCACAGACGAATCATACGCACCTTCCCGAACCCAGGCGCGAGCCGATACACAGGCAATGCACGCGCAGCAAGCGCAGCAAGCGCGCGGGGGCAGAGTCAGTCAGTGAGGAGTTAGTCGGCGAAGAAGTTGTGTTGTTCTAGTGATAGCATCGTTCGCTCGACCGCAGAAGACGTGTTGTTTGATGATCTAGTGCTGTGAGTTAAGTATCAAGAGGTGACAGTGACAAGTTTTGAAGAGGGTCGCCGAGAAGACACTTGATGACCGACTGCGGAGGAGAACGAACGTCCGCGTGGAGTGAATCGTCATGCCGGTGAATATCAAAGGTGCGTCGCGCAGACCAGCGTAACAAGATCCAGCTATGAGGTGCAGCTCGTGGTGAACATCCGCTTTGTTTTGTTTACAAAGGTGACGTCTGAATCACTTCTTGTTCTTTCTGAAGTCAACCATTGCTGCATTTCTGTTTCTGTAAATAAGAAATATAGAACTTAGCTTGTAATAGCGTGGTACATGTACCGCGCTAGTACAAGCTAAGTTCATGGATGACCGACTCGCCCGAACTACAACACTTCTGAAATATAGAACGTTTGAGCGAAGTGCCCTGCACGGCGGTCGAACCGAACCAACGCATGCTCAGGCTGATAACTTTGGTCGTCTACCAGTGTCAACATGGCCGAGTGCATCCAGCGAGCACCGATATGGCAGAACGAAAGCATTAGAACAAGAAGCGACGTGTTAACCCGCACATGGCGAAGCGGCTCGTCTTTGCCAACGAACAGCGGCGATCCATTGCTTCCGTCGCTCTTGCTCAGGAGGCCTTGCGGTAAGTGCGTAAAACCGTGTTCCGGGCACGTTTTTGTAGGTGTTTGAGCACTCCACTCCACAGAAATTGTTATTCGACATCCCTTGAAGTTTCGGCCACCACACATACGACGAACGTTGCTTATTTCACTACTGAAACGTGAAAAACGCGGAAACACGTACAACGACGTAGGAAACCACGGCGGCCGTCTGCTTGCTTTCCCGAGAGCAATGATTGAGTTCGCCGCCTATGGCGCTTCCGTCGGCGCGCACTAGGCGTATATATACCACAAACGTAACCGTGAGTACAGATCATGTGGCGGCAACAGGAAACATGTGCGAGGGATTCCTGCTTTTAAACGACACCATAACTAGTGATAACGGCACAGTAAGGTATTGTCAGCGTCTACGCAGGAAAACGAACTCTTTAGTTGACAATGTATAAGTTATCGAATAGCTAGACGACGAAGAGAACGAGATAAAATCATAGCCTGCACTGTATGACGAGCGTTGATCAACATCAAAGTGAAGAAGATTTTAAGTCAAGATATATCTGGCAAGCATGAAAGAAAGCTTCGCTTCTAAACGCTTCTCACATATGCTGTGGGGTCCGAAAATTTATGTTGCCTTCCTGATGATAATATCGATCACGCCCGCTTCTGTCACACATACCGCTTTTTTCACGCACCTTAACCTTACGCCTAACAGTTTGCGTTGCGCTCCATCACTCGTCGCACGGCCTTTACCTTCTCCTAAATTGCTTTGTTTTTAGTCTTCAGATTTCTGCCTAACATGTTAGCACTGGTAGAATGCAATGACTGCTCACTATTCGTTTGAAGTGTAGCGGTGAGCTGCCGGTCATTAGTAAATATCAGCCGTATGCTCTCGATCGAGCCCATTTTTATTATTCGTAAACCTTTGTCTCGTGTTTTAATGGTTTTCTATGGGTAGGTGACTTGTGCGAGCGCGCACAGCTGTTAGAGGATGAGTGAAAGTCATAAATTATCGTTCTATTGCCAGCCTGTTGAACATTGCCTTCGTCCCCGGCATATTAACCTTCAACCCGACTAATTACATTTGGTCTGTAAGGTCCTGGCTCCCTTGTTGCAAGCGATTTCGAGCGTAGCGTTGCAGAACAATGTAAACTGCAAGCCTAAGTTGCTGTTATATCGGCCAATAGTACCCACTTCTAACCTTATAATTAGAAGTGTAATAGCCCAATCGTTTCTGAATGTTCAGTCAGTCCCATTATTCTAAGGCTTAGTTCGTACCCCATCTACGTGCATATACCGCGGAAGCTCTCGCATGGTACCACCATGTCGCACGTTTTCAAGGTTAGCATTCTTTATTTTTTTCTTTTTAAACAGCGAAGCTGTTTAAGCTATCGGTAATTTGTGCTCCGTCGTGAAAAACTCCGCGGCTGGGTATGTGCCACAGGAATCGGGCAAGCTCCACTACCGAGTACCGCAGGTGCGAGGGTTAATAATAATATCTGGGGTTTAACGTCCCAAAACCACGATTTGATTATGAGAGACGCCGTAGTGGAGGGCTCCGGAAATTTCGACCACCTGGGGTTCTTTAACGTGCACCTTAATCTAAGTACACGGGCCTCAAGCATTTTCGCCTCCATCGAAAATGCAGCCGCCGCGGCGGGGATTCGATACCGCGACCTTCGGGTCAGCAATCGAGTGCCATAACCACTAGACCACCGTGGCGGGGCGCAGGTGCGAGGGTTAAACGAAAACTGCTCGGCGAAGTGGATCACGTGAAACACGTCAAATAGAGAGAGAGGGAGAGAGAAAGAAAGAGAAAATAGAAATAGAGACAGAAAGCGATAGAAAGAAAGAGAAAAATAGATACAAATAAAAGGAAAGGATAGAAAGACAGAGAAAAACATAGAAAGGTAGAAAAAAGAGATGGAAAGAAACAGATACAAAAAAGAGATAAAAATACAGAGAACAAGTGAAAAAGAGAAAGAAAGGGAGACAAAGAAAGAGATAGAAAGGAAGTTATAAAGACAGAGAAACACATAGAAAGAGATAGAAAGAAAGAGATAGAAACAGAGACGAAAAAGAGATGGAAAAACAGAGAGCAAGACAGAAAGAGAAGGAGAGAAATAAAGAAACAAAGAAAGAGAGAAGCAGATAGAGAGAGAAAGAAATGGAAGAAGGAGAAATAAAGATAGAAAGATCGTGAAAGAGAAAGAAATAGAGAGGAAAAGAAAGAAATAGAAAGAAAGAATACAAAAAATAGATACAAGGAACACAGAAGAAGACAAAGAAAGAGATGAAACAAAGAAAAAAAGAGAGAAATGAGGAAGGCCACCGTGATCCGCTCTTCCTTCATGCTTGGCCCCACTATAGTGCAAAGTTGCCAAAATATCGTCTTTTTTTTTTTTGTAGCCGAAAGCCTTAAGTGGCTGCGTTGGCGATCGCGACCGCGGGACTTGCGCGACACTTTGCAAGGGTCTCGCAAAGCCTCGGTACGCTCCGTCCAAAAACCCACGTGACCTTCTCCGAGAGATGACGTCACATCCTAACGTCACAGATCGCCAAAACTGGCGACCTCATGATGACGTCGTGATGACGTCATGACATGACGTTACGTCACCACGCGACAGCGTCGCTTGGTTAAAGGTGGGCGGACCGCAAGGGCAGTGCAAAACCACGTGAAGTGAAGAAAGCTTGCAAAGGTTCCGGTCATGGAGGCAGTGCAAAACCACGTTAAGTGCAGAAAGCTGTAGGGAGAGGGGAGGGGGCTTGAAGGCTCAATACAATTGGCTAAGAATGCATAAGGCACCGCGTGACTTTCTTCCATGCGTGGTCCTAGCTACGCAATGCAACACAACGCAACTCTCACCTGACCTTAGGCCATATGCACGCACGTAGAGGTCTCGCTGCATCCTGTGTGAGCGGGAATACGCTCCCGTGCAAGATCGAAAAGCATAGGCCGTGGATAACTCACCCGAACAGAGGCAGGCCACCATGAGGGCGTCCATTTCCTGGCCTTTGAAGCAAAGCCGGCAGAACACGGGCCCCGTCTGAGGTAAAGACAGGACCTGTCGCCGGATCGCCATTCTTCTTTTGCTTGTGATCTTCTTTCTCTTCAACATTCTTCTTCGTCTTCTTGTTGTTTCCATTATTCATTTCCCTTTCGCCCTCATTCCAACGGCATATACTAACGATGAAATCGGCTAACAAGCCAGAAGGCTCTGCAGCTAAATGTTCCCACAATAAAGAAGTAAAGGTGAAAAGAATAACAATCATGGAGTAAAGCTCTCATTTGGGCTAGTTGGTGCACAGGTGAACACATGTCAGGCAGATGTTGATTCACGTGTCAACACGTTGGCACGTGTCAGGCAGATGTTGATTCAAACTTTTTAACGGCTTTCCTTCCGTTTATTCAGTTGAAGTTTTGCGCCCGTCCTGTCCACTTACCTTCGTCCTTGTTCTTTCGCGCAACCCTACGCTATGTGTTCACAATCATGGACTTCAGCTGCCCCACGAGGACAAATACAAGAGTGTCTTATATGCGCTCTGAAATAAGTTCTCACAAGGCAAATACGCTTCGATAACAAGCGATGAAGAAATACAAGCAGTAGAGCCAGTTTTCATGCCAAGTATCTTCCAGCGAGCAAGTGGAGCTGCACTAAGGGAGACAGGTGAACGGGTAGTAAATAGCATCTGTGCCCTTGAGAATTCTTCACGCATCCATCCAGCCGAAAAATAAAATGTACGTGTAAATGCGCCACAGCTGCTATCTGAAAAGTCAAAACTTCCATGGATTATGCAGCTGTACAATATGAGGATTTGTTGGACTGGTGCAACTTTATTTCACCTACCACCTGGTGCACGCACGCACGTTCACAAGAACTTTACGTCCTGTAGTGTATATATGTACATATGTACAACTTGCTTTATTTATTTGCAGTGCCATATAGTATGTCATAATTCCATCCGCGGCAAGTTGTTTGTCCGCGCACTTCATTTCCTCTAGTAGGGTGGAAAGCTGGGTGTGGTTCCTTAGGTAAACGTTAGCGCGACTTGAAACATACAGAGAGACGACAAGACAGTTCTCGTCTTGTGGTTTTCTCCGTGTTCCGTCCTGTAGTGCTGTGCTGCCGCTATTCATTTCTCCACTTTTTAATGTCTTCATTGAAGAAACTCAGTGTCAGTTTAGCACGTTATAAGTGCGAGAGAAATGGGTTAATATTGCGCCGGAAGATGGGGTGCAGGATGAGTCAAGCAACTCTAGACTTCCGGAATAATTTGAGAATGCTCAGCAGTGCCGATAGTGGTGGTGCAGGCCTCGCGCCTAGATAATGCATGCACAAGATGAGATCGACGGCAAACCGTCAAATTTGTGTAAAGCGCCATGCGTCTCAATGCGCAATCTTGCTCGAGGTAAATTCTCGAAGACACCGCCAGCGTTACAGAAAACTTGCCAAGCTTTTGAACGCGCTTGCTTGCACGGGGGACATTCTTAAAGGTGTTCTATTCCGCTAGGTGAGGTATGCA
Source organism: Rhipicephalus sanguineus (assembly GCF_013339695.2). Taxonomy (NCBI): domain Eukaryota; kingdom Metazoa; phylum Arthropoda; class Arachnida; order Ixodida; family Ixodidae; genus Rhipicephalus; species Rhipicephalus sanguineus. The sequence continues at coordinate 210,257,237 of NC_051176.1, read as the reverse complement.
CCTGTCAGATCATCGAGCTTCGGTACTAGAAGCCCAGAGGTTCAAATCCACCCTTTGGGTTGTTTTTATTTACTTAAAGGCACGACTTCCCTGCTGCCACCCTTTCAGTGCAGCCCCAATGCGTAGCTACGCGCACGCTGCCGGCGTCAGGTCGACTCAACAGCCATTTTTTCGAGCTGGCACTCCGATTGCTCATGCAGTAAACATAAAAGACGTAATTTGCCTTATACTTTCTTTGGACTTCATTGTCAGTTGACTCTATATGATAGTGACTAAGAGAAATTGAACCCTTTGTTTGCCTTTCTTGTTATTATTCGTCAATCATTCCGTCCGTCCACATTATTTTTTGAAGGGGGGGGGGGGACTAGGGCAACGTCATATTTTATAATACTGGGCTTTGTTTTATTGCGATATCAATTATGCGGACACTCTCGGCGGGTTTTTGCCGTCACTGTCGCCGTCATGTTCTGTATAAAGCCCCAATCGATAACATTTCCCGCGCATCATGTGTTCTACCCGCGCGTAAAAGCGCCGGGGGCGATGAATGCGGCTGAAGCAGAGATGAAAGGAGGTGGTGGTGGTGAAAAGCATTTATTTACTAGGAGAGGCGTGGGACCTCTTTAGAGGTTCCTACAGACTAGGTGGAGTCTCTATTCCGGGACCCCATTGGTTGAAGCCGCCGCCCTGGCTCTCTGTACCAAGGCCTGTTGGGCCTGAAGGTCTGAGCAGCCGAGCAGGGCCGCCTCCCAGTCCTCTCGGGTAGGGTTCGGGTGAGGAGTAAGGGGTGAGTTGTTTTGACAGGCCCACACCATGTGGTAGGTGTCCGCCACCTCCCCACAGTGCTGGCACTGTCCTGTGACCGTAGGGTCGAAATGTTTTATGATTGCAGGACATAACATTGTGTTAGTCTGGAGTCTTAACAGGATGCGCTCATCTGCTTTCTTCAACCCCCTTGCAGGAGGAGGGTAGCGGCGATGAATTTCCTTATAATATTCCAGAATTTCCCTATACCGGAGGAGAGGGTAACCCTCCCCGTCTGTCTCCATTGGGATTGACGGAGGAAACCCGGAAATGAGCGCGCGGGCAGCCGCATCTGCAGCCTCATTTCCCCGCAATCCCTGATGACCCGGAGTCCAAATAATACGTTTCGGATGAGGGTCCGCGTCCCTTATGCAGTTTCGCAGTATTTTGTAGGCTAAGGGTGAGATGTACCCTGCTACGTAGTTGCGACACGCGCCCCGCGAATCCGTAATAATGCATCTGGAATTACTGTGACAGGCCGCAAGCGCAATGGCGACCTCTTCAGCGTGTGTTACAGTATACGCCCTAAAGGTTAGCCCATCCACCTGTGTTCCTTCGTGAATAGCAGCGGCTGTGTACCACCCCTCAGGGTTTGGGCCAGCAACGTCCACATAGTAGACACCGCTCTTCTGTCCATATTGTAGCTCCAGCGCCCGAGCGCGCGCCTCACGTCGTGCGGTGTGTTCATCTCTGTCCATTTTAGTGGGGAGAGGTCGAACCAGAAGGGCTGTGCGCCACAGTTCTGGTACCTTGACCCGCTCCTGTAGGTGGAGGTCATGTTTTATATGCAGTCGCGCAAGTAGACTTTGGAGAGAGTTTGTTTGGGCCAACCGTGTATACTGGTTGAGGAGATGGGCTTCCCTAAGCTCCTGATATGAGTTCACCACACCCAAAGCCTTGAGACGGCTGTTGGATGTACGATCGGAAGATCAAGAGCCCTCTTTACGTCTTACTAATGACTGCTTCGATTTTTTCTTCCTCATGTTTGCGGAGGTAGAGGTAAGGGACGGAGTACATGACCCTGCTGGTTACAAAAGCGTGCGCCAGCCGCAACGCATCTTTGCACCGAAGTCCCCCCCTCTTGTTGGAGACCCTGCGGATCATGCGACCCACCTGGTCACCTATTTTCCTAAGTTTGGTCAGTGTTGTGTCAATTCAGAGCTGTTGGTGAATGTATAGGCCAAGGACCCTAATCTCCTCCGCTCGTCTGATTGGGCCCGTAGGAAGCGTGATGGAGATATCTGTGTTGTCTTTAGACATGCCTCTAATGTGAAAGAATTCAGACTTGTTGGGCGCGCATTGGAGCCCGCAGCGCGCCGCGTAGGTGTGTACAATTTCTGCAGCTTGTTGCAGGCTGTCCTCAATGTTGCCCAAGTTCCCTTGTGTTGCCCAAACCGTGATGTCATCTGCATAGAGGGCATGGCGAATGCCCTCTATGCCCGCCAGCTGACGTGGTAGATGCATCATGGCGATATTAAATAGGATGGGAGAAAGGACAGCCCCATGCGGTGTCCCTCTAGTACCCATTTGATACGGTCCGTATTCTGAGTTTTCTATGCGGATCAGGGCGGCTCTGTCCGATAAAAAGTCCTTGACTCGCCTTACTGAAGAATGGGTACTTCCGCGAACACGAACTAACTATGGTAAACAGATGTTATGCTACTTATTGCCATACCATTTAAACAATTCTCATTAGCGTGTGCGTTTCTCTTTTCTTGCTCACGAGAAATAAGCTTACAAACATTTCGTTTATAAACATTTCGCTTTTGCCGTTTTGATTGTTTTGATTGTTTGCATTTTTTATGCGTTATAAACTTCTACTTTTTGTGCATATCATGACAACATATGTTCTACAGCAGGTTTACATTCTACGTGCTGCAATGTAATAAAATATTGTCACATTTTATGTTAAGATGCATTTCTCATATACAATTGCATTACGTTATGTGAAAACATGCGTATTTTTATGTAACAATTCATTAATTTGTTTCTTTTTTGTTTGTTTTTCTTTGTATCTGTGGGGGTAAAAGGAAGACAGTATATTTATTGCTTTTTCTGTGTACATGTTGCTTTTCTGTCGGTGCCAAGTTCAAGGGACCGTGGGCCTCGTCAAGCCGTTTTGTGGCTTTTAGCTCACGGCCCTCAACATCTGTATTTGTCAAAATCTGATGTTGAAATAAAAAAATGAATGAATGAAAAAAAATGAATGAATGACGTAATTGAATGTGTTCTGTCCACAGTCGGTGTCGCTGAGGTGTTCGAGAATGACGCTATGTTTAACGTTATCAAAGGCCCCCTTCAGATCTAAGGCTAAGATGACCCTGTCGTTGTATTTCATCACCACCGGTTGGATGACCTCTCGGTGTAGTTGCAGGAGTACGTCCTGTGCCGATTTATGAGGACGGAATCCGAACATGGTAGGAGCAAAGGCCCCCTTCTGCTCTAGATATTCCGAAAGTGTGTCCCGCACCATCATTTCCATCAACTTGCCCACGCAAGATGTTAGAGAGATAGGGCGAAGGTTGTCTGTGTTTACTGGTTTACCTGGTTTGGGGATGAATGTGACCAGGGCTGTTTTCCACTCAGGGGGGACCGACATCCGGCCACTCCAGATATCATTAATGTATTCCAAGAGTTGTGTCAGCGTAGGGTCGGCCAAGTTTGCCAGCGCCTTGACCGTGATGTTATCCCTACCAGGAGCTGTTCCTCTACGCATCTTTGCCATTGCTGCCTTCATGTCATGAAGGAGGAAATGGACGTCTAGGGTCTCGTTTTTCCTTCCCGAATATGTATTCTCCGGACCTCGCGGATCTTGCTGCTGGCAGAGATACCTGTCCCGAAGCGTTTCCGCTAGTTGTGTTGTGGTACCCTGAAATCCATGAATGGCTCTTCGGAGGTGTCTTTGCGTTTCTCCTCGCGTTTGTGTGGGGTCAATGAGGCTGCGAAATAGCCGCCACGTGCCCTTGTTTGACATCTGATGTGCGATATCATTACATTTGTCTACCCAGTTTGTATCTGCTAAGTCCGTCGCGTATTCCGCCGCTTGTGTTGTTAGCTCCTGAATTCGTTTTCGAAGGACTCTATTATGCTTCTGGCGTTTATCGGCGCGTGAGGCTCTGGCGTGCCTCCCACAAATGCAGAAGGTGGTTGTCAACCGCGGGGTGTTCATCCGATGTTTGCAATATGGTTTCGTATTTCTTCTGGGTGAGTATGATGTGCGCAGCCCATCTGCGTAATTGCCTGAACGGAGGATAGGCGGGATATTTTCCTTGCGCATTTTGTCCCAGTTAACTATTCGCGCTTGTCTGTCCTTCCGTTTGAAAGGGCGTGTGGAGAGTGTGATGTTTAGTAGGCAGTGGTCACTACCCAGTGTCTCTTCTAGGTTCGTCCATGTAACGTGTCGTGAGTTCTTAACCAGAGTGAGGTCAGGGCATGTGTCCCTGTTCACCGAGTTACCAAGGCGTGTGGGGGTGGCCGGGTCGGTGAGAAGGGCGAGGCTTAATGTGGATATAAGCTCCGCAAGCCGCCTCCCCCTGGCCTCCTCGCGTTTGTACCCCCAGAGTCTGCAGGGGGCATTGAAGTCGCCTGTGATAACCAGAGGTGCTCTGTCGGCGCATTTCAGTGCACGGCAGAAGAAAATGTCTGCATAGGTGACGCGGTTTGTTTTGGGTGGAGTGTAAATGTTCAGTATATACACCGCATGGTTTGTCCTACGGAGGGGCAGGATCTGCACCATGGTGTAGGAATGCTCCGAGTTAAGCTCTAGATCTATCTCTTGCGCGGTGTACGATTTGTGCACCAGTACACGTGGATGGGTTCCTTTGAAACGTGTTATAGCCTGAGAGTTTAGCCTGCAAACCTGGCTCTCGAAGGGCCATCACTGCAGGCATTTCGTCCAAATTTTGAATGTAGAGGTGCAGGTGAGATCTTTTGCGCCGGTCCCTGAAACCTCTGCAATTCCACTGTATTATCGAGAGCGATTCTTTTTTTCTCCGTGCTTTAGAAGTACGCCCTGCCATATTTATTATAATTGTTGAGATGGGTTAGTGAGCGGACCCGCGGGGAGAGCTGTACCGCCACTCTGCACATTTTCTAGGGAGTCGGTGAATTCCTCGTGTTTCTCGCCCTCCGCTGCGCGGAGAATTTCACTGGGTCGCCCGACCTCACGGATAGGCCCCGTGCGTCGTGAGAATCTCGGGTTACTGCTGAGCCATGTCTGAATGGACTGCGTTACTTGCTGGGTTACAGTTGCTACCATGTGCTGCGTCTGCAGCTGGATAGCTGTCTGCACGGCTTGACTAATCGTACTTGGGAGCTGAGTCATCTGTTCGGTGAAAGCTAGTAGCTGTTCTTCGATATTAGAGACCCGGGACTCCAGATTTTCGATCGAGGCCGAGTGAGATGTTATCGTACTGCCCGAGCACACAGAAGCCGAGTCACTCTCGTCATCCATGTGCGGTGTAGGGTTCTCCGCTCTAGCCTTTTCGAGCGCCTGAATTTTGGCTGCCAGCTGCGCATTTTGTTTCCTTAAGGACTCCAACTGCTTACTCATCTCGAGTGTGAGAGGGGTGGAGGAAGAAGAGGAGGACCGTGAGGCAGCCCCTGCCCAGCCACTCACCTGTTGTTTTGGAGCATTGTTGAGTGGAGGGAAATCCCCGGCCTGGAGAGTCGGGGACTTCTTTCCTGGTCCTGGCTTGACTTGCTGAGACGTGTTCTTGTTTTCGGCTTTCTGTTGTGGTGGTTGCCGCTGTTGCTGACCTTGCCCCCGTCTTCGGTGGTGGGGGTAGCTGCTTGCTCGGTGTTGTTGAGGGTCCTGCCTGGTTCGTTGCCTCCGAGCGTTGGAGCTTACGGAACTTTCCGGTGCAGTCCGCGGACCCTGTGAGGTGGGCCCCTCCGCAGATCATGCAGGATGGCTGGCACTCGTGTTCTGTTAGGCCGTCTGTAGTGGCCCCAACTTGCTTTCCGCAGTATCCGCAGCGTCCGTCTTCGGGGTGGGGGCAGTTGTCTACCCGGTGGCCGACTGTACCGCATCTATAGCAAGCCGGGATCGTTTTCTTGTAGGTTCTCACGGGGGCACATTCATAGTTGTAATCATATGCAGCTTTTCTGGACACCAGCGGCCTAGTTCGCGTGAACGACACCACGTGGCGTATCGACCTTAAAGAATTCAAAAGTCCCGCCATGACGTATGCAGTGACGCGGCACTAAATAAAATAGAATCAAAAGAAACAGTACACACGCCCCGAGACTCGCTTCACCTCGGTGCGCAGAAAAGAGAGCGCTGTTTGTCGGCGTTATCTCGACGGCGACGACTGGCAATGAATTGGCAGTTTTTTCTAGACGTGCCATGCCAAATGTCTGGCCGTTATAGACGCGCCCACGATGCATAAAGAGAATCGTGTTTTTATTTGTTTGTTTGTTTGTTTAGTTTCTTGCGCTGCCGTACCGGTGGGATATTGGAGCAGCATGCTGCTTTCCGAGTTTCTTTTTTCAGCTAGCGGGTACCATTATGTTTGGGTGCGAACAGGATATTGTGGTTGCATAATAAACCGAATTTCCTTTCGTGTACCACTTGGGTGATGCTCGTTTGCTCCTTGCGTTACCTCAAATTAGAACTGGATAAGTTTGAGAACGCTAGGAATGAGAGTAAAAAAAAGGAAGTTAAAGATTGTTTTTATTTGTTTTCATTTAGTTATTATTGAAATGTGGCTGCCACCGCAAGCTTGGCGCCGTCTAAGCGGGTGTGCAGAAATGATACAGTCGTTGAAAGATGATCTTGTACACCGGAAAATGTGAAATTGGTTAGTTTTTTTGTTGGGTATGAAGGTATAGTAGAACATATACGACTGACGTGTTGTGTAATAATCTCTAGATCTGCCGTCTATCGAGCTAAAAAAGGCACTTATCTATCCTAATTGCATTTCTTCTTTTTCTTTTTTTCCCTTTTTTTCTCACGGTCGACTGACTCATATGCTGGATGTGATTGTCTTGAATCCTGTTGGCGCAGATACACCATAGGTTACTCTAATGAGCTGGAAGTTCTCCTGAAGATCTATTTTCATGTTCTGTAGGCGTAGTCTCGTTCAACTTTGCACTACAGCAAGCACAAAGTCGATCATGAATCACCTACTGGCCCAATCGTCCACTTTGATCAGCGCAAAGAAATTCAGAAGAGCGAATTTTGGCGTTTTTGCGCTGACAACAACGATTGTTAATGCATCATAACATAGTAACTATTCCTACAATCTCTCAAAATCACTTCTTATTCTCTATCACTCCTGATGTAGAATACAAAATGCATTTGACTTGCTCAACAACGGGTCACAAGACACATATCAGAGAAAAGCGAACCCGCTAATTCCCCCTCCTTTCGTTCACCCCGCATGTGGAAATTTCTTCAGTTGTGAGTGGAGCTCCTTCTGTTGCCACGAAGATGTGCAGGCATTCCAAAGGAAATCTTAAACCTTTCTTTCCAGGAGGTTCCCTTAAGAGAACGATGGTGTTTATGCGCACAGGAATTTTGATAAGTAGTTTTTCGCTCGTAGCTATGACTGAAAAATACCAGACTTCAACCAGATAAAGCCTAGCGAAATCTGCTTTTTCCCTTAAAGGAGTCCCTGACACAAAAATTTTCGCCCCGCGTTTTTTTGCTTGCAATGTGTTGCTGGGGGCCTGTCAGTCATAACACGGCACATCGTTTGCTGCAGCGCGTGGCAGATAATTAATTACAAGCTCCTCATTACCGACACAGCCTCAGTTTCGGTTTGACAGAGCTCCAAAAACGACAAGCCGCCGGGTGCAACTATCACCACCTAGCGAGTGAAACGCGCGGTCACGGAGCACAACGAACAGTGAGCATTTCGCGTGGTCTGTCGTCGTCGGGCTCATAGTCGTTGATGGCGACGATTTTCTTGCGGCGGGGATGGAAGGAATTTTCGACGTGGCGAATCACTTCAGGTTTTGACCCGCTGGCGAGGGAGTGATTCGTCGGGAAGCGCTTCAAAACAGAAATGGCGGCTAGGACGTCTCATAACTTGTACCGGCTGCAACGGTTACGTAGGGGAAGTAGGGGTGGGTCACCTCGGGTCACCTCAAAGGGTGTAAATGCACCAGGTGCGGCCTCTAATGATGGGTCGCGCTCGCGAACTTCGAAATTCACATAAAATACCGTCCAAGCTTTATTCGCTGTCGATATTTGCAGATGGTACACGCACGTACACGGGAATCGATCCAGCAGGCTATCTCGGCCGCGAAATTTGTGTCAGTACCCCTTTAATATCTACTGCTTTTCAAGCAGTAGTCTCTTCCTCTGAAAGCCCAACGGAAAATGACCCATGTCGAATAGAATGATTACAGCTCCGCTCGAGGGTCTTCAAAACCGGAGCTTTCTTTAGATGCGAAGTATCTTAAGGCGGAGCTCAATCCGGTGGTGGTGGTGGTGGTGTGCGGCGTGACCACCCTTACTGCGCATGCGCATACCCTCCCCACACACCTCCTCTCCACCCCCTGTCCTCTACCCCTCTCCCCTTTCCTCTCTCCACTCACCTCTCCCCTTCCCTCTCGCCTTCCTCTCCCCTTCCCTCTCCCTTTCCACTCTTCCTCTGAAACGCGGGCTAGACATGCCGAAATTCTCTCCTGCGCAACGCCGCGATGAGCTCGAGCGCATGCGCGTCCCTCCCCTTCTCTCTCCTCTCCTACGCTGCCCCCCTCTCGCCCGCCTGTCGACCGCGTTCCCCGCTCGCCCTGTGAGAATTAACGGCCAGGCTAGATGGAAGATACGACGCGCGTAGCGTCCCTCTTCGCGTTCCACGACGCGAGGTCGTAGCATGCCCAACGAAAGCCAACGGAACGCGATCGTGCAAGTGCTCCGGCTTCGCATCGGCTCATGGTCCCCTTTAGCGGGAGATGGTGTAATTTTTTGTACTTCATGATGCAAAACATCAGCCGCGTATTGAATCCTGGAATCTTCTGGCTTGATAGGAATGTCAAAGCTGCGAAGACATTCCTGGTTGGGATTCTTTTTTGGCTCAAACGTGTAGGCCCACCTTGAAAGTCCCTTCCACTGTATCGGGTAGTTTTGTCTCTATTGTAGATAAGGAAATCATAGTAAAATAGATAGTAAGAAATATAAATTCAATATTAATTTACTGCAACATAAAGGTTGCAATAGAAATAGGCGCGAAAGCGACTAAGAAAAATTAATAATATTTCAGAAGACACGATAACTGGCATGTAGCCTCGACTTTAATAATAGGGATATCTGCACACAGGTGTGAAGTCTGGTTAATGCGCATCGATAAACACAGTGTTATCATAGATGCACGCGTTTTAGAAAACATGCTTAAAACGTACTTGTGGGCTAGTTGGTTGGTCATATTCACGATAAACGGCAGCGCACACCGGGTTAAGACAGATACACAAAACACAAAAAAAAGGACGACACAAGCGCTGACGTCCTTTTTTTCGTGTTTTGTGTATCTGTCTTAACCCCGTGTGCGCTGCCGTTTATCGTGAATTAGAAAACATCCTCTAGACATGGTATTCCCTCTCAGCTTTGTCTGAGTGGAAATAGGTCAAAGAATTGAATTCCTGTCAATCTGATAACATGTTTTTTTTTTCTTAGATTAGGCTAAATCTGCCCTAAATGGTGGCTCTGCGCTGTACAGCGCACACGTGTGCTGTACAGCACAGAGCCACCATTTAGGGCAGATTTTGTAGTGATGCGGAAATTACCTCCTTGATAGTCAGAAAGTTCAAATATGTATACACAATACCTTCTCAATATTTACTTATGGACAAATATTTGGGATCGTGGAAGAGCATGAGGTGAGTGAGGTCACGCCTTTTTAGAGTAAATACTACTCTATCACTATATATATTCGCGATGTGCTTTCTTAAAGGGACTGACAACCGACCGAAATGTGTCACAAGACCCTGGCTGTGAATTGCAGTGACATAAACGAGCTTCTTTTTTCACCATATGATTAGGATTTGTATTGTTGAATTGCGCTTTGAAAGTCACAAGGGCATGTCGCGTTGCCTGACGGGCAAGCCTTCATAGTGCATGAATGAGATGTGCAGAATGCTGTACGCACTCCGGTGCTATTTACTAAAAAAAATGCGTTTAAAATAATCCGCGCGTTATTAGGCATTCTCGATTTATTCTGTGCTTATAAAAGAGTAAAAGGAGTTGACGTTGAGAGGTGGCGTTGCCTTCGCGACTACTAGTGAACGCATGCCGAGCAACGGTGTATCGCGCGGGCGCTTTCTACGTTGAATGAACTTCCAGGTAGCACACATCAAAAACCGGAAAAAATGCATTCCATAACGTTTGGGCTGTGGCATGGGCTTCGCAAGACACTGAACTACGTAGGCGGTGTCACGGCTGAACGTTAGTAAAGGCATCTTTTCTTTTTTTAGTGAGTGCTACCCGCAAGGCATTCTCCACACACACACACACACACACACACACACACACACACACACACACACACACACACACACACACTATAATAATATATATATATATATATATATATAGATATATATATATATCGAGAAAATGTTTCTGGGTCCAGGTAAATGAACGCAGTAAAACAGACACGCGTACGAAGCGATTTATTCGTTCGGCCGCGGGTCCGGCTTCATCAGAAGGCGTATGCGCGCGTTGTAATTTCTGATGAGTCTTCTGATGAAGGCCGGACCCGCGGCCGAAACGTCAATAACGCTTCGTACGCGTGTCTGTTTTACTGCGTATTATATATATATATATATATATATATATATATATATATATATTATATACATATATATATATATAATATATATATATATATATATTATATATATAGATATATATAGTATTGGCATTACCGACACGGTAGTCAAACCTGAGGCGAACAAGCAAGGCGAGCTTGATCTGTTCATTAGTTTGATGACCGTAATTAGGCTTGGCTCGGGAACACAGTGCGGAGGGCAATCTAGTAAGCGTCGAATACTTGGCTCATTGAATCGGTAAGCAGAACTGTAAAGCGAAAAGCGCGCTTGTTTAGTTTGAAGTCTTCTTCCTCGCTGTTTTCATTCACTCTGTTGTACATTGCTGCTAACATGGGTACCTGTTAAGGGAAAGTCATCAGTAAAGACAACATGCATGTGTCCATGCCTGGACTTCCCTCTTAGTTACTCCCTCTTATTACTCTTTCAACGGCGTGAAATGGCGTTGCGGCAACAAAGGCAGTGTGTAATCGGCTAATATTCCTATGAAATTACCTATGCTTTTCAGGAAAGCAGCGTACACTAAAGAACGTGTTGAAGGGTGTCGTTTCGCCTCACAAAAACAGTCCTGATATCGTGCATGCCTCTCGACTGCATTATCGCCGCGCGCCCGCCACTTCCAGGTCACGAATGGCATGCACGTGAGACAGCATTCTTCATAGCAAAGTGGCGAGTGCCGAGAATTCAAGAAAGGAAACGCAAGCCAGCAGCAAAGCAGCCGTTTAAGATCTCTCCGTCGTTGCTATGGCAACGGCGGCGCGCGGCCGCGCGCGCTCGCTTGCGAGTCTGCTTGCCTACCGTTTCGCCGTCTGTTCCGTGCACACCGGTCTCCGCCGCCAGTCAGTGAGGGGGGGGGGGGGAGGGCTTGGGTAAAGGGAGGGGGCACTTGCTGAAGGCCTTGGCAGTTTGAGAGAAACACCTATTCTCATTATTCTTGTCGGTAAAACACCGCCTCCGTCAAACTTTGGGAGGGGAGGCGGGCCCTTGGGCCATACCCCCTAGCTACGGGCCTGGCCTCTGGACTCCTAGGTGGTCCCGGTCGGTCTACGAAACTTCTTCCGAAGTACCACGGTCCGTACCGTGTTGTCTAGCAAGCCTCGTACTTCATATACGCCGTCAAGTCGCTTGAGACTTATTGTAATCAATGTCCGGCATGAGATTGTGCATATGGACCTGCTAAAGCCTCACTGTCACTGTGCAGCTGTCCGTGATTAGCCAGGGACGCCTCTTTTTCGGAGGGGAAGTAAATGTAATGCAAAAGAGCAGCACTACTTGCAGAAGCAGAGAACGCTGCTCCCGCAGAAAAAAGGCGACGATTAAACAATACAAGCTTTGCGTTGGTTCTAGTATTACTGGTTGCGTTTCTGCGTCGTCTCTAATAGTAGAGTACTTCTTTAAAACGCTTCATTATATTACAAATGGCTGCCCTCATGCTTGCCTTGGTTTCGTTTGTATTGCCTTCTTATGGTTGAGGTTAACTAAAATCTGGGTTCCTTTTCTTCGTTATTAAGTAATGGGTTGCGTGGTAATAAGAAATGAAACATTAGAAGTTTACTTGCTCGATTTCCGAAAGCGAAACCGAAACTGCAGCAAATATCTTGGTTGCAATGCTCCAGCGAAAAAACAAGCAACTAAATCTTCAGCAGCGTTGTACTAGTAATAATAATTGCTGGAGTTCTACGTGCCCAAACCATAATATGTTTACGAGGCATGCCGTAGAGGAGGGCTGAGGAAATTTCGACCACTTCAAGTTCGTAACGTGCATCTAAAACCAAGTACACGAGCCTCTAGCATTTTCGCCTTGTTCAAAAATGCTGGAGCCCCGTCAAACCTGTGCCCTTTGGGTCAGCAGCCGAACACCGTAACCGTTGTACCACCGCGGCAAACATAAGCAATTCTGAGAGAGACAAAAAAAAAAGAAAAAAAAACGCATTGGGATTCGAACCAAGGCCCCAGCGATTGCGCGCAAACAGCCAGGACGGATGATCAACCCATTCAGCCACAGCGCGCGGCGGCTAGCCTGTGATACGATAGCTATCATAAAGATACTACGGTCAAACTCTCCTTGCAACGCTCCTTGCAAGTGTCCCCACCTGCCAAAGAGCAGGAACGGAATGTAAAAGTGAAAACAACTGCTTTCTGTTTGCAAAAATGCGCTGTAGACCATAATTCGATGTTTCACAGCGCAAGGAACGGGGACGACATTGGAAAACACACACAGAGCTGAACTTACAACTGACTATATTTTCAAACTTACAGCAATTTATATGCGCTCTTCACCAGGAAAGAAAAAAGATAGAGCAAATGAAGCATACAAAAAATTCCAGAAAAAATTGTAGAAGCCCAAACAATTTGAAACGTGATAAAAAATGCACGAGTGCAGCTTCGCTTGCTCTTTCGAGCAACGAAAGTGAATTTCTCGTGATCGTAAAATATATGTGATATCGATGATGGGTTGTTGTTTCCTGCGACTACAATTTTTTGTACACCGGGCCTGCAATTGTCGCGTGACCAAGATCACGTAACATCGCACATCTACTTTGTGACTACAATCACGTAACAGCTAGCCACGTGACTAAAATTCACGTAAAATCAAGTAATTAGTCTCGCCACTAAAATCCCGTAACGTCACGTAACTATTGACGTGACGTGTTGGCGCCAAAAACTTCGGAACAACAGGGTGGCGTGGGGCAACCTCAGCGTCTGCACTGGACTCTAATAAAGATGTACTTTCTCTCTCACGTCACTAAAATTCCATCACGTACCTACTAGTGACGCGACATTTCCCCTTCAGAACCACGCAACAAGTGCGTAGTCTGGGGAACCGACCGAAACCTGAGAAGAATAGGTTATCCAAGCCTAGCCATGTCCAGTAATACTATACAGCAAACAACTTTGCAATCTCAAGCTTGTTAGCAAACTAGAAGAAGTAGGTCGAACGCTAGCTCCGCTTTCGGTTCCAGCCTTGCGCAAACCAGTACATGCTGCGACATTTTATTTACAGATGTTTAAAATGGCATCTATTGCGGTACGTTGAGGTGGGCTGCGAGTGCGTGCGAAAAAGGCTGAATCACATGATTTTCGTATTGTAACTGGGAGCCAGTCCCTGGACTCCCGAAAGCTTTCATCTACACGTCCACAGGAGCGTCGGCAAGGTTTTGTCTTGGGGGGTGCAAAGCAGAGTGTTGCATGGCGGCTGGGAGAGGGGAGAGAGTACTGGTGTAGCTTGGGTGGGGAAAGTGCTGGTTTGACTTGAGGGGGGCAAGCGCCCCTTTTGCACCCCCTGGACGCCCATGACGTCATATCACACGGACCTATCCGATGCAGCGCACAATGCTTTGCGATGTAAAAAGAGAAGGCATGCTGGGTTTTTCTGTTCACGTAGGGCGATAGATATGACAAGAGATGAATAAAAATACGGCAGATCCCACGCACTGTGGGAATCGATGTGATGCGAAGCAGGCAGCAAAGAGCTGCATACATCGCCTTGTTGTCTTTGAGCCAAATGAAATCATTCATGCCATGGAATCTAGTCCACCATATCACATGTTTGCCATGCACGCATGCATGCACAATCTAGTGTACACCATGCCAATGAAACGCATATTCTGGTATATAAATGCATGACCTGTCGTTTATGTTCATCACGCACTCGTGTCATGCCTATTTGGTATATATCACGTTAAGAAAACGGCCGGAAGCGCAACATGACAGTGGCATGTAAATCATAACGTACATGACATGCATACATGATTTGCATGTTAAGACCTCTCATTTATGTTCGTCATACAGTCACATCGCGCAATACCAATTTTGGTGTGTATCAAAGGAGCGAAATGGCCGCGAGTTCACCATGAGTAGAGTATGTAAATCATGCCATACATGACGTGAATATTATGGTTTTTCATGTTACCACCTGTCACTAATGTTCATCATACAGTCTCATCGCGCTATATCAGTTTTGGTGTATATCAAGCTATCGAAACGTCCGCGAATGCACCATGAGCGGGCATGTAAGTCATGACATACATGGCATGCATGTCATAGTTTTCATGTTACCACCTGTTATTCACGTTTTTCATACAGTCACATCGCGCAATACCAATTTTGGTGCATATCAATCTAGCGAAACGGCCACGACTGCGCCATGAGCATGGCATGTAAATCATCTCGTACATTTCATGAATGTCATGATTGTCATGTTACCACCTTTCACTTACGCTCGTCATGCAGCCGCGTTGCGCAATACCAATTTTGGTGTATGTCAAGCAAGCGAAACGGCACGAGTGCATCATGAGCATGACATGTAAATCATGTCGTGCATGTCATGCATGTCATGATTTTCATGTTACCACGTCTCATTTACCTTCGTCATACAGTCGCTTCGCGCAATACCAATTTTGGTGTACATCAAGCTAGCGAAGCGGCCGCGAATGCATCATGAGCGTGGCAATTAAATCATGACATACATGAATGCATGTCATGGTTTTCATCTTACCAACTGGCATTCATGTTCTTCATACAGTCACATCGCGCAATATACCAATTTGGTGTATATCAATCTACTGAAACTGCCGCTAGCGCATCATGAGCGTGCATGTAAATCAGGTCGTACATGACTTGCATGTCGATTTTTCATGCACCACCTCGCACTACGTTCGTCATACTGTCGTATGTCGCGTAACACCAATTTGGTGTATATCACGCAAGCGAAACGGACGCGAATGCACCATGAGCGTGCATGGAAATCATAACATACATGTCATGGATGTCATGGTTTTCACGCTACCACCTGTTATTCATGTTGTTCATAAAGTCCATCGCACAGTACCAATTTTGGTGTATATCAATCTAGCGAAACACGGCCGCGAGTGCGCCATGAGCGTGGCATGTAAATCATGTCATACATGACATGCATATCATGATTTTCATGTTACCACGTGTCAGTTATGTTCGTCGTACAGAAATGTCTCGTCATCAGTTTTCGTATGTATCCCTTCATTTAAACGGCCGCGAGTGCCCCCGAGACCATGTCATGTAAATCAAGTGCACATGACATGCGCGTCATGATTTGCATGTTAGGAACCTGTCATTATGTTCGTCATGAACTCTTGTCACGCCGTACTAATTTTGGTATAGCTGAAATTAAACGGGACGGCCGCAAGAGCCCAAAGGCCGTTGAATGTAAATCAGCTGTTCATGACATGGCGTGTCATGATTTTCCATGATATGACCTGTCATTGTATGTTTCGCGATAAGGCCATGTTATGATACACAATTTTGGTACATCCGATTAACGGAAGGGCCAGGGAGCCCAAAGGCCGTGGAATGTAAATCTGCTGTTCATGACATGCGTGTCATGATTTTCATGATATGACCTGTCATTTATGTTCGTAATAAGGCCATGTTATGACACACCAATTTTGGTATACATCCGATTAACGAAACGGCCAGGAGAGCACAAAGTCGTAGGCGGCTAGATAGATAGATAGATAGATAGATAGATAGATAGATAGATAGATAGATAGATAGATAGATAGATAGATAGATAGATAGATAGATAGATAGATAGATAGATAGATAGATAGATAGATAGATAGATACGCTCAAAGTCGCAGAAGTTCGCTAAGGAATGCTTCGCATTTAAAATCCCAGTTTCACCGCAAGGACGATGCAGTGAGTGCGATAGCAACAAATGAAGTAAAGCTGGCAGCTAATTCTTCTAGATCCCGTCTCGCGTAACTCTACAAAATGGTGCTGTAAGAGAACACAGCCACTCCAGGTAGGAAAGGGGATTTCGCGCAGTCTCTTCGAGTCGAGAGCGCAGCATATAGAAGGGTATATGAGCCGTCCGCTGATGCTTGTCGAGATAGCGATTTTGATTTCATTTAAGTTAGGGCGGAATCATGCACTGCTGTTTGAAAAAGAACAAATAATTTTTATTTCCTTGATTGGCTTAATTATCTGTTGGTTTCATTAGCAGCGTCTAACAGAAAAAAAAAGAACCCTTCGAAAAATTCCTCTTCGTTCGTTAAGATTACGACAGACACTTGCGTTAGCCCTAAAGTAAAAAGCAACTGCAAAAACGTCTAACTTTGTCATTTAATTACTATGCCTCGCTTGTCTAAGCTTAGTTCGCTTCCTTTACGTTGCTGAATTGTAGGTACCTGAGAAGATCGTAACGACATCATGAGAAGGGAGAAACAAGTTTCCACCACAATACGCGTACAAAAGTTCGAAAGAGCTTTGTTCACCGTAACTTGATCGGGCGTTCTGTTCCTTAGGACGTTTATAAAAGAATAAAGTGAGAATTACAAATGTAGGTCTGAACGATGTGATACGCGTGGAGTGTTTAAACATAACACTAAAGAAGTCATATGAATAAAGAGAAAAGAACGGCAGCTCTAGATTACAGTCAAGAACGAAACCGAAACGAAAGCTCTTTTTTTGTTTCGGCGGCGACATCCTGTGCGAAGCTGTGTAAACTAAGTCACGGGGCTCAAAAGAAAAAAAAAATGCTGATCCGTCGCCAGGAATCGAAACCGATGACGGCGCGGTTATAGCCGGGCTCTGAACTTGAGCGATTGCTCGCTCGGCCACGGTGGGCGCCTTGTCGCCTGTGGTAAGCAAGGGTTTATCAATTTACCACAAACATTGAACGACCGCGCTTCAAAAAACGCGTTAGGAACAATGTTATGCCAATTGCGGCAAGTTGAGATTGGCTTCAAACGAAGCTGAGTGTCAGACTACATGTGAGTTCCTGACCATTAACATAACTTGCTTAGTTTTACGACAGTGACCGTTTTTTTGTCTCGAAAAACAGGCCACATTTTTCGCGCGTTTCCATAGACTCCCATTGTACAATCTTTAACTGCTCTGGGAACAAAATTGAAGCTTACTGCAACGTGATCGCTGCAGTCCTCCCGTGCGTTTAGGTTCCCAGAAGCGCTCTGTAGTCTGCGTTTTTCAACATTCACCCTCTACACTTAATTATTCGGGAAAAACTCGCCAGTTCCATTGAAAACGCGCTAGCTTCGCGCCGGGGCCGCCAGGGGCGCTGGCTGTGATGTGTCCACAAAAGCTGGATATGCTCCACTCTGTCAGAGCTTCGACGAGTTGCGTAGACAGCGCGCGATCGCCCGTCAAGCCCTCACGACGCCCGACACGCTCTCAAGCTTGCAGCTATAGCTGCCCGTCCTGCCGATCAGCAGCCGCTTCTGTCCACGATCAAGGACTTCATCCGCGAGGAGGTAGCGCGCCAGCTATCGTTAATGCCGCTCACGCACGAGCCTGCGCAGGCTTTGGCTCCGGACCTACAACACGCCATTCGAACCCAAGTTGCGGAGGCCCTCCACCGATTCTCCATCAAGCACCCGTCACTGCACCGCTTACCTACGCCGCCGTCGCTGCTCGCCCGCGGCAGCCTACGCCCTATTCTCGACCTGCCATGGCACCCCATCCCTTACCGACGACCGCGAACGCCGCGTCGCATACCTTCGCGAGACCTTCGACTCCATTTTACCGCCGCTCAGGACGCGTGGAGAACGACAGACAATAGGCCCATCTGCTTCGCCTGTGGTATCGCTGGACACGTCGCCCGCTACTGTCGCCAATGTCCTCCATTTAACGCCGTGGGCAGGCCTGTTGCGTCGTCGTCAAGGGCGCCACCAAGGTACACCCTTGACGATCAACGACCCTACGCCAACCACCGATCACCATCCCCTCGACGACGCTCCCTGTCACCAATGCGTCGCCGACCTACTACGGAAGAGGGAAACTGATCGCTGCAGTTCCGGAGGCAAGAGCTGCATGCGAGTCGAACTGCTCAAGGCCTCCATCTTTTTCGCCGCAAAACGTTATCGACGTCAATGTTGAAGGGACCGCCGCACAAGCGCTTATTGACACAGGAGCCGCCGTTTCCGTAATATGCGAGAACCTATGCCGCAAGTTAAAAAAGGTGACCACGTCGCTCTCGGGACTAATGCTCCGCACGGCCAGCTCACAGTACATAGCACCTTCTGCTGTGTGCACCGCGCGTGTCATTATTCAAGGCGAACTGTACGTCATCGAGTTTTTCGTGCTAGCGTCATGCTCCCACGACGTTATTCTCGGCTGGGACTTCCTTTCGCGTCATCGTGCCCTCATAGACTGCTCCCGTGCAGAAGTCGCCCTTACGCCGCTGCAACTGCTCTTTCGGTGGATCCCCTTCCCGCCGCTTACAAACTTGTCGTTGCTACGGACACAGATATAGCCCCGAAAACGTCCACCCTGGTAGCCCTGACCTGTAAAGCCGCTCCAGACGGAACTGTTCTGTTTGTCCCGTCCGAGGTATTTCTCCGCCGCCGCGGCTTGCGACTACCGTTTGCCGTACTCGCCGTTGAATCGGGTGCTACAATTATGCTGGTTGCGAACTCACTGACATCCTCAGTTACATTACTTCGCGGGGAATGTTTGGGCAACATACAAGACGTTGACCTGCTGCGTTCTCTGGAGTTTGCTGCAAACCAACCCGACCTCCAGCTGAATGCCATAACACCACCTGTTGCCACTTCTTCCGCCCCAGACATTTTCCACCCTTCCGTTGCCGCTGATCTATCGCCGACACATCGACGCGAACTCTTAGCCCTTCTTCGAGAGTTCCGCTCTTCCTTTGATTGCGCTCAACCATCATTGGGGCGTACAACGAGCATCACGCACCACATTGACACCGGTGGTAATGCTCCCTTACGCCAACGACCATATCGAGTTTCAGCGGAAGAGCGGCGTATTATCAACGAACAAGTCGACGATATGCTCAAGCGCGGTGTGATCCAGCCATCCCAGAGCCCCTGGTCGTCCCCTGTTGTGCTTGTGCGCAAAAAGGATGGATCAATTAGATTCTGTGTCGACTACCCCTTATAAAAATGACTATTGAGTAACTGTTGACAAATGATTGATGAATGATTGAATCAATGACTTTTCAACTAAATGTCAAATGTCGTTGAATCTTCTCAATGACTAGACAACGAAATTGTCATTGATTCTTTCCAATCAAAAGTACATGTTGAAAAATATATTGATGTTTTGTTGATTTTATGTTGCACGGTGGTTGAATTTAGGACCGGCCGCGGACGTATGAAGGTGGGCGTGAAACTTATTACAGATAAGATCACGAGCACTCTTGCCATCTTATTAAGGAACCCAGACACACATGCGCATATAGTAGGTTTATTTGCCTTTTTTTTGGTAGCCGGCATACATGACATTTGATTTCCAGCAAGCAACAAATACTCTTGCACACAATCAACACTACAGCACTACTTGCATCACGGACGCTCTCTATGTGTCAGCTAATGTAAAGCAAAAATTTTTTAAGCATATGCAGAACTTGCTGCTGCAAGTAATGTAATAAATTACAAAAAATACAATTTTATTTTTAAATAAGACTCCACATTTTACGCAACCTTGTACAGTAATGCAGAGATGTAGCAATGGTAACTGATATTCAGAAGCGCATGAGGCTTGCGAAGCCCCGAACTCAATGACCAAACCCTGGCCATCCAGAGTACGTGCCCTCGATCGGGCCCTCAAGTTTGGCCTGGGGGTCCCTACGTGGGATTATATTACTACCTACCTTCGGCAACGTGATTTCTCAAGCCTGTCCGTTTTAATTAGCTCTAACCGAATGACCCCCTACATATATAACTCTTCATGCGGCAACAAAGCATTGCTGACTTCTTGCTTTAGTACCCGAAGCAACGCAGGTAACTGTACCCTCCTAGGACACGGTATACAGTGCGCAGAAACTGTACTGCAGCTGAATACACAAAGAAAGCTAAATAATGAATTATTGCGGTTTATGCGCCAAAACCCCAATATGACTGTCAGTCACTCCGTTGTGGAGAGCTCATATCCGGAAATATGACACACCTGGGGCTTTTTAACGTGCACCTAAATTGAAGTAAATGGACCTTTAGCACTATCGCCTCCATTAAAAATGCGACCGCCGCGGCCGGGATTGAATCCGCGATCTTCTGGTCAGCAGCCGAGCACCGTAACCACTGTACCACCGCGGCGGCCCCAAAGGCAGATTCGTTTGAGGATTGAACGGTCATAAGCAGTGTTTAAGGATATATAGGCACCATTTATGTACCGCCGTGGAGGCAAGCCAGTAACAAAAATTGATAAACCGTTAAACTTGAACGCGATAGCGATATCCGCACGCACGCACGCGCGCACGCGCACACACACACGAAATACGTATTGTAAAGGTAAAGGTTTGCGCCCTCTTCAACAGCACATTTATTACAACAATATTTTGTGTGTCCAATGTATACGGGTGAGTATCGCCTTGCCGATCGCTGCCTGCCTTCGCTTCTCGGTAGAGACCCAAACCGTGCCGCAAGGAAAGCCAAAGTACGGTGCCCCATGGCTTATATCTTTATTTGCATCTACCTCAAGTTTTCGCTCACGGCCAACGCTGCTTTTTCGCTCGCAACCAAAGAAGCCGCCGCCGACAACGGAATTTCTGCGAAACAAGCTCTTTAACGCTATCGCGGGCATGACGTAAAAGTATCTACCTATGGATGGCGGGGGCCTCGGCACGTAATACAGCGCCTGCCTGTACGCGGTGTCGACTAAACCATTCTCTCAAAGCTCACCGCATACATCTACCAGAGAAACGTGATGTACCAGCGACTATCATTCCTTTTCATTTTATTTTATTACTATCCATGCTGTCGAAAACGCACGCCTTTGCTCCATGCAAAACACGTTGAAACTTCAACGCTTGAACTCCAGCTTGCGTGCCATGTCTTATTGCGACTAAGAAAATAACGCCAAAAGAATAATAAATTTGTTGTGTTGCATTGCGTCAACAAACATGCAGAGTGCGAAGGTCGTTAACCAGCAAGCTTTACGTAACTTTTTTGATAATAGCAATTACCGCCTAACTTCGTGACGGGCTTCGTAGCGCTGGTGCTCTATCCGGTGTATCCATCCGCGTCGTTGTGTGACGTCAGTCGAGTACGCGGAATTCGAACGTGGCGGTCGCGCTCGCCGCGCTAGTCTCCTCTCACTACGGTTCGTGCTCTGTGAGTGCCGTGCACTCTAAGCCGAAAAGGACTAAAATGGGGTATGGCATTGGTCCTTCAGGGGTCTAAATGGGCTGCCACAGATTTTGAACCATTTTCGGACCAACTGCGGGAGTAACTACAGGGGTTCAACTTTTACTCTCTAGCACTTACTCCAGTTGGTTTAAATGTTGGTCCTCGTAGAATGCTCCCGAGGGTCTAACAGTTGAACCGTCGGGACTAACCGAGAAAGAAAAAAAAGATGGCGATTCTTCGCTATGTCGGCGTAATTATTGTTATTTCCAACTGAATCAGCATTGAATGATGCAGTGTTAGGGGCACGTACACAAACATACAACACACAACCATTGCAATCTAAACACCACACGCACCTACTATGCACCTATACCGCCCGCGCTACACAGCCGAAAACCAACCATCGGCTATATATAGGCACAGTATCCTGACCTCCCATGTTGTGCTGGTGGCAGACTTCTGTTCGGCATAATAAAACAATAAACATTCGCAGCGTACGTGTAAACTTACGTGGGCTCAATGTTAGAACCGCAACACACCGATCTTTTAATATGAACCCGCCGGATTTTTAACGCTCTTTCAGTCAGCGAATTCGAATTATCAGCTGGTACTCCATCGTGTCGGCCGAACCAGCCTTACTAATGCTGGTGCACAAGTCCGTAAAATCTATTTATGCACACACAAACATAGAAGCGGCACTTATGCAGGAACGCCGGCGAAGCAGTGAGGCGCCCCGCCGATGCCGGCTCTTGCCGACAACGTCGTTAGGCCTTTACGAGGAGCACGGCTGAATTGAACGACCGCTGGCGATCACAACATGCGTCTCCTGCGCAGTTTTCGTCGTCGTTCTTTTACATACAAATGAAAAAGTAGATGTCCGCTGTCCGCGACGTCTTACGGAGTGATGTAGATATATGTATGCCTACAACGACGAGACGGCGCGCAGGCACGGTTCTTTCACCGTGCTCGTAAGTCGCTCGCTGTACACCGCCGGGCCGCTGGCCGCACGTTGATTCGTATCGGCGCTCGCCTTCACGCTAGATGTTTGACAACAGTTGTCGCATGAACAGAAAGACACAGATTGAACTGTACTTTATTCCAGAAGACATTATTCTCTGTGAAACAAATTCTACGCAACGTTTCTTTCACCTGTACCGGCAACGAACTCGCACCGGCCGCCGGTCGGCTTGGTGCCGACGACGTAGCGAAGCCTACTTCGTATACTGCTTCGTAGTTGTAGCCGGTGACTCTGCGGGAATACAACCGCTGACGAACCGCTTACTTTTGTTAGCGCTGGCAGTGTTCTTCGTAGTTCTTCCTAATTCGGCACATTGAAGCGAGAGATCCGCGGTGTCCGGACTCGAAGGCTTGCACTTGTTTGGGTCCGGCAGCTCGATAGGGAAGAAACGTGGGTGAGCGCGCTCGCTCGCTGTGTGCGCCGGCGCGAGTTGAACTTGACTCTCATAACTGCTTCTATTCGTTGTAATAGTGCTTCGCTTTCACTCTGGCGTGTAAGCCACGTAACTCGTAATCGTGCTAGCCGACAGGGCCGAGAAGTGCAGCGCGGCAGCGGGCGATCGGCGCGCAGTTACACCCCCCGTTGGTCCCCTTCTTGCCGGGCGTTTGCGCACGACACGCACTGTCTCGCATTTAAACCGCGTTGGACGAACCGTTGGTCCTTTGGTTTAACGACTGCCGTTAGTCCAATTTTGCCCAGTTTCGGCTTAGAGTGTGATTCACGGAAATTATGAACGCAGCTGTGAAGAAGCTACTTCGCGGCATGTTCAGCACTCGTGTACCTGCATGCAAGGACTACGTTCCTCTGAAGTGCCTGTTAGTGGCCGTTATACGCGTACTGGAGTTAAGCCTAGTCCCGGAACGTTTCCTGCGGAGAAATGGACGTCTCAGTTTGGGTGCGAGACTGTCGCATTTTCATTTCTGCTTAGATGGAGGGACGGCAGCGATCACCTTGATGTGCGCTTACCATTGCTTGGATTTGCGGATTCTTTAAACTACAGGCCTCTGTCCTTGTTGAAGGTAAGTTAATTTTCTTTACCTGTGCACAATTATATTCGAAAGCGATGGAAAATGCGTGTTTGTTGCATCACGGGCTACATGCGCGACATGTTTCAGAAGTACGTGACTGCGTAATTTTTGCGGCATGCAGGATTACACTGTCCTAATATAAATGTAGGTTACGATTTACGTTCACTTTCGAACGTACTGACTTTTATTGGCCGCGCTTAACGGAGCTTGTTTCAAGGTATACATTATACGTTTACGTTCGAGCGCCTGTACTACGATTCTGACTCTGCAAAGCTACTTTGCGCTATTTGCTCTATTTTGGAATAGTTTCGAATGGTGAGTGAGTGTTCAAAATCTTGTTTTAGGGACATAAGTGGCGCGTCTTTCTAGTGCCAAGATGTTACTTTGCCTTGACTGTTTCAACGCGCGCCTTCAAAGTGGTCGTTCTCCCGCGCGTCGCTTCAGCCTGGTTAATTGTAGCATCTTCGCCCCTTTGTAGCCGTACGATGTTATCGAGTTTTCGCCTGTTCACACCGTCCTCTGCTAGGTACGAACTTATATAACAATTTCCTTTTCTCCTGTTTTTTTTTTTTTGCAGGTAGGAGTCACCCTTTTTATTTTGAGACAAGTGCTACACCAAACAAATTATGGCTTTCATCTCTGATGGTGGGGTTACTTGCAGTTTTTGCATTTATAAAGATAGATTGTCCGCATATTTGCGTTTTCTTCTTTTCCTTGGGCTCTTGAAAGAAAACGAAAGGTCACAGAACTTATAAAAGAGTTGACTTCTCCCAGTGTCTGTGTGTGTGTGTGTGTCATTCAGTTGACTTATGTGCCCGTGTCCTGGTATTTTATTTCTCGCGCAGATTACCTTGTTTCCAGGTTTACGCGGGGTTGGAAGAATTGAAGCATTATAACAGGCGTTAAAAAGCTTTTGCTATTGCAGTTATTGAAAGCGCGATCTGCCTCCGTGCAGTTGTGCCTTACCTACTGTAATTCAGCTATAGTGAAAGTAAACTGACCTGATTTAAGTTATTCTTTGCTTTTTGTGTACACGTAGCTTGCTGTTTCCCGTCCAGAGTGAGTTGGCATAGTCTGCCACAATAACACTAACTATGCTGGCCTCTTATTGCTTTTTATGCAAGCATACACCAGCAGTGCCTATCTACAGATAGCTGTGTGCTCTTATAAAACCCATAAAGGGCACTTAGCAGCTGTTATTAGAGTTACGAAAAGTGTTTTATGAAGCCCAAGGAACTGCAATTTATACTGTAAACACGTGCCTCAGCAGGCATTCTTCAAGAGGTTCTATGCAAGTCCTTTTGGACCATGCCTACTGTGGCATGTGCTTCAGTAGGCATTGTTCTTTCAGGGGGAGGATATATATCACACTTGCATGTCTACAAGGATTCAACAACTATTACGACATTTACTTTCAATAACTAGATCATCAAATTTCAATGCCGCTTGAATTGCAGCTCATAAACTATTCAATAACAGGTTCACTACTATTCAATCACTTTTGTGTCAATAACTTTTTTATAAAATATCACCGGCCAATTTTCAATGGGTGTAAATGGTGAGCTTAATGACTTTTCAATAACTTTTCAAATATCATTCAAATACTTTTCAATACAATGCGTCAACAATGACCACTAGCTTTTCAATTATTTTTCAATAGGATTTTTTGTAAGGGACCGCCGCCTCAATAAAATAACTCGGAAGGATGTATACCCGTTGCCACGCATCGACGATGCTCTCGATTGCTTGCAAGGAGCAGAATATTTCTCGTCGTTGGATTTACGCTCGGGTTATTGGCAAGTTCCGATGGCCGACTCTGACCGATCGAAGACTGCATTCGTCACTCCTGACGGGCTGTATGAGTTTAACGTCATGCCGTTCGGACTCTGCAACGCCCCAGCTACCTTCGAACGGATGATGGACAACATCCTTCGCGGCTACAAGTGGAATACCTGCCTCTGCTACCTTGACGACATTGTCGTTTTTTCTCGCGATTTTCCGACTCACCTTACTCGCCTTCGTGCAATTCTCACGTGTCTCACCTCTGCTGGCCTTCAACTTAACATCAAGAAGTGCCATTTTGCGGCGCGCCAGCTCACAATACTAGGCCACGTCGTCTGCAAGGAAGGCGTTCTCCCGGACCCCGCGAAACTCCGCGCCGTAGCCGAATATCCGAAGCCCAACTCTATGAAGACGCTTCGAAGTTTTATTGGGCTGTGCTCGTATTTTCGTCGATTTGTGCGCAACTTCGCTTCTATCATCGCGCCTCTTACCAATCTACTGACAGCCTCCAACGGCCTGTCTGCTTAGTCACAGGAGTGTGACGAGTCTTTTATGACGCTACGGCGCTTATTAACGTCGCCTCCGATACTTCGTCACTTTGATCCTAATGCGCCTACGGAGATCCATACCGACGCCAGCGGGGTCGGTCTTGGCGCAGTACTGGCTCAACGAAAACAAGGATATGAAGAATACGTAGTTGCTTACGCGAGTCGAACCCTCAAGAAAGCCGAGTGTAATTATTCCGTCACAGAGAAAGAGTGCCTCGCCATTATCTGGGCTTTGGCCAAGTTCCGCCCGTACCTTTATGGCCGCCCTTTCGAAGTAGTGACGGACCACCATGCCCTATGTTGGCTGTCATCGCTGAAGGATCCGTCGGGACGCCTCGGTCGTTGGGCGCTTCGCCTACAGGAATACGACATTCGTGTTGTGTACCGATCCGGCCGCAAACACTCGGACGCTGATGCCCTTTCCCGCTCGCCGCTACCGGCTGACACAGCTTCGTCGTCAGCTTCTTCAGCTGTCTTGACGCCAATTGACTTCGCAGACATGCCGTTGGAGCAACGCAAGGATGCGTGGATTTCCCATCTTCTCGACTTTCTGACTGACCCATTAGCACATCCAGCCTCAAGAACTATCCGTCGTCAAGCCACGCATTTCACTATTCGAGACGACCTCCTCTATCGGCGGAATTACGCGTCTGACGGTCGGAGGTGGCTGCTAGTGATACCACGCCACATGCGCACGGAAATCTGTACTGCTTTCCACAACGACCCGCAAAGTGCTCACGCCGGCGCTCTCAAGACCTACAACCGCCTGCGTCAGCGATACTACTGGCGCGGCATGTATACTTTTGTGCGCAAGTACGTACGTGCTTGTACTGCTTGTCAGCGCCGTAAAGCTCCACCTGAACGCCCAGCCGGTACACTTCAGCCTCTGCCTTGTCCGGCGCGTCCATTTGATCGCGTCGGCATCGACTTATACGGACCGCTTCCCTCGACTTCTTCTGGAAATAGGTGGATAATTGTCGGCGTAGACCACCTCACACGTTACGCGGAAACTGCAGCCCTGCCCACAGCAACAGCAAGAGAAGTTGCGTTTTTCATCTTACGCAACTTTGTCCTTCGCCATGGTGCTCCCCGTGAACTTTTGAGCGACAGAGGGCGTGTTTTTCTGTCTGACGCTATTCAAGCATTGCTCGCTCAGTGCAACATCATTCATCGCATGACGACCGCATATCACCCGCAAACGAATGGCCTCACTGAACGATTTAATCGCACTCTCGGCGATATGCTGACAATGTACACCGCATCAGACCAGACCAATTGGGACACCGTCCTTCCGTTTGTCACGTACGCGTACAACACCGCTACGCATGCGACCACAGGTTTTTCGCCTTTCTTTCTCTTGTACGGACGCGATCCATCATGCACGCTTGACACTATGCTTCCCTACACGCCTGACTCATCTGAGTACACTGCAATTTCTGACGTTGCAAGATACGCCGAAGATTGCCGACGATTGGCCCGTTCGCTGACAACCGAGGACCAAGGCCGTCAGAAGCTAAGGCACGACACCGACCGACCTCTCCCTACTTTTACGACAGGTGCCCCGGTTTGGCTTTGGATCCCACCGAACACTCCTGGCCTTTCGTCGAAATTACTTGCCCGATATCACGGGCCCTACCGCATTCTCACTCGTACGTCCCCAGTGAATTATGAGGTTGAGCCTTTGACACCGTCCCAAGAC
Organism: Rhipicephalus sanguineus; assembly: GCF_013339695.2. Taxonomy (NCBI): domain Eukaryota; kingdom Metazoa; phylum Arthropoda; class Arachnida; order Ixodida; family Ixodidae; genus Rhipicephalus; species Rhipicephalus sanguineus. Next base: position 210,229,500 of record NC_051176.1, on the reverse strand, counting down.
TTACGTCGTCGTGGTAGGGAAATCGTCCACGTGAGTCGCCTCAAGCCCTATTATGACCCCGCCATACTGACAACGCCTTAGCTCGCCAGGATGGCTACGCTATTCACCGGGGGCAAATGTAGTGAACAGTACAGACGACGACGAAGCAGCCAAGAAAGCAAGCCACATCGTGAGTGGTAGCCACGCGACCCGAGCTGGCGCTTGCTTGGATTTTGGACCCTCGACGTTCCTCGTCGTTCCTTCACGTTTGTACGTGAATAAACCACGTGACAATATATATATATATATATATATATATATATATATATATATATATATATATATATACACGGCGGACAGAGTGAGAGACGCCAGCCCCCCCACCTCGCGAACGAGTTGGTACGCCACTGCGTCATTGTCCTGGCCCTTGCGGGACTAAATTGCGTGACTGCGACCCCCTGGCTGAGGTGAGGTTAAGACCCCTGCCCTAGAGCCAATCGCTTCAACAACGGGGCCTTGTCTTCGTCAGGAACAAAGACAATTCATGGAACAAAGGCTGCAATGACGGTTGAACTTAAATGGGAACCCCTTCCGCCCATCGCAATAAACTGAGATTAAAATTTTTGTATTCCATTTGCTACAATAAAGCTGGCATTAACAGGCAAATTTACCTAAGAACACTTCACGAAATCTGAAAGCGTATTGATCATGACTGCAAAATCCTGGAGCACCCTGCCAGGACTAACGTGTACGCTAGCTCATTTTTTGTACGAACACTTTACCAGTGGAACAGGCTGACTGAAAAGTAACTGCATGCACAGTGTGAATAAAGATGTGTTTTATTCCATGTTGTAACACCCTGCTGTAACGCTTTTTGGCGCTGGTAATTGACGAATAACAAAAAATAAGAAAGAAGTCTATTTGTCAAAACGTTGGCTGACGAAACGCCTTTTGCTCGGCCACAGTTGGTCGAGTATTCGCCTTCCTATGTCCCCGCTTTCTTGTTTGCATGTGTGACTGTGCCACCTGCTCGAGGGTGTGGGAGTAACCGGTGCCCCTATTTGTCATCCGACATCTCCTTCTGTCATGTTGATGAAAAAAGATAACGTAACAAAAGAAGCCCTGTTCAAACAACATGCATTATCGTACTATTGTTCTTTTTTTTTCTTTTTGTAACATCCCTTTTCTATCATCTTTCACTCCCTCTTCCCCTTTCCCCAGCACAGGGTAGCCAGCCGGTCTGAGAACTGGCTAACCTCCCTGTCTTTCCGTTTTTCTTCTCCTCCTCCTCCTTCGAAGGCCTTAACAACAGTAGAAGCGCCAGAACTTGAAGCAAACAATTGTAGTTGATATCGACGTGTCATCAGCGGACTGGCTGCAGACGCGCGCTGTCACTAGCTCCCCTTCTCTTCGCAGTAATACGCGAATGGGAAGTACGAAAAATAATATACAGCAGAGCTATGACGCACGGGCCATTGTAGTTTTCCTCTTTTCCTTTTCTGCAACCGGTACGTGAAGGGTTAAACTTGGCCTTGTGGCCTTCGTTAAACATGGCACAATAGGAACTGGTAAATAGATAGCATGTACGAGACAATGCTGCTCTGGTCATCGTTCTACTTCACCGTCATCTTTTGCTCTGTAATATGCACGCATGCGAATAAGTATATGATACTGTGCAGTGTGCATTTGGGAGGAAATGGGGCTGGTCATTGTTCTGCAGTGTAATAGGTGGCCTTCAAAGTTCCTCAAACGCGGCAGAAAGAAACCTAGGCAATTCCTAACCACATGCCCTTCGCTGTAGTAGTAAGTCACTGAAGGAAAGAATGAAAATAAATGCCCTCACTCTGCAACATGCTTCCTTCTACAAACCTGCATGAAAAGTCACTGAACCTGTATAATGCATAACCCTACCACCCATTCGAGAGTCATTGAGAACCTAGCACCGTATTTGTACCGCTAACATAATATTCTATCACGTTATTGAAAATATAACTGGCTTTCTTGCGTTCATGCAACTCAAATAAGGTCCGATAAATCTACAGAGTCTCCCCTCCGCTTTTGTGTTCCCGTGCACTGATTTCGACGTGAAACCGTTTTGTAGCTATGTATCACTCACATGAAAATTTTGTATCTGAATACGCCTTACGTTCTCTAAGTTGAACCGTATAGCTTTGGTGTCTGGTCGTTTCAGGCCGGAAAATGTAATTTTCTTATCTGTCGCTCAACAATGCCAGTTTTTTGGCGTTACCTTATTCTTTCAAACGAGCGGTATTCAGCAAAACCTTCTCTTAGCAGCACGCTATATGAGCTCGGCTCTCAGGATCAATAGCGGACCGCTACTTATTCCACGGAGGATCCATGGCACGCACACGCTGTCATCGACCGCTGTAAGACAGACAGCGGAATGCTGCCTTCGTACAGTATATATATGAGCGCCAACGATGGCAGCGGATAAGGCTCCGTATTATAACTTCTTTACTTACAGTACAAGTCAGTAAGACGTTGAATGAGACGCCTTGAGGAACCGCTTTTTACGTGTTTGCTCTTTTCACTCGTGAGGTATATGCAAAACCGAGGACCGCTAACGGATTATTCTAAAGCAGCGGCGAGTGGAAGGCGCGCCCCCAGCGGCGTGACCCACCGGTGGCGCCCGTTTGCTTACGGCGCTGACGAACCTCGCTTTTTGCATAGCCGGCGTCCCGCCAGCGCTGTTTGCAAATGGACACCGACTGGGGGGAATTACTGCTTTTCTCTCTTACGCGGATACACGCCTGTCATTTCCAGCGGAGGTCCTCGCAAGGACACGCGCCCGCAGGTTGGTCCGAAGCGGGGGCCTGGACGGAGACCCCGCGCCCCACGGCCTTGCAGTTCAAGGACCTCAACCGCGGAACCCGAATGAGCGCTTCCGATCGGCCGCGGCCGGAAAGGCGCGCACAAAACGCTAGCTGGTCGCATGGTGACACGATTCGCAATCAGAGCCCGAGCGGAGGTCCGCCAGAAAGCCACGTTCTTTTGCATGCGTCAGACATTTGCCCGCACATTTTCGTCGCTGGCACCTTGCCGGTTCGTTTGAATGGGAGCGTCAGCAAAACAGAGCTGCCTTGTTGACTCGCGATGGACCAACCATATACGGTGTCCCCGGAATGTAAAAAGCCTAAGTGAATTGAACGGGCAAACACATGAGAGTGTTGTACTTGTTAGGCGCACTTGATTTTCAGACACTACGAGACAAGGCGAGATGAGTGCATTTTCCGTAACACGCAGCGACAACTGGTCAGAATTGCTGACGACTGGGCGAAGCTTGACTCGGTGAAAATTGATACTGGAGCTTCAAACCTCCACCTTAACATAATTTCCCACGCGTGGTGAAGCTTTATGGAAGTCGGGCGGCCATGTAAGGACAAATGGCTTTGTCGAACTTTGAACTACACAGTTTTTGCCCAAGGAGCCTAAATTGCAATTTTCCCTTCTAGTATAAGCACAACCTCAAAGATTATGAGCGGCAAAAGTGTAAACCTCAAAGCTGAAATTCGATTCGTTTACGCCCTGGTTTCCCCGGTGATGATGTGTTGGTGGTGATTCATAGACCTCACAAAAATATCGAAGAAAAAGGTAGTTTTTATTTCCCATTTTTTAGCTATAGTCCATGACGTATACAGTTTTTAAAAATACAAAGAACTGCCAAACAAACCAATATCTCAGCCATAAGAGGGATTCGTAATCCCGAATGTTCCTTCGAAGCAAAGTTCCTGAGTCTAAAATTTAACTACTATATACGAGTCACGTTATGCGGGATGCCGGTTGAGAGTAAACTAATGCAAGCAAGAGTGGAAGGTAAGAGAAACCCATATACATGAGATAGTTAGATTGTTCATAAAGACGTGTGTGACTATATCTCGCTAGGGTTCGAATACTCATTGTGTCACAACGAGTAGTCAGCGACTCGATGCAACAACAACGTGCAGGCTCAAGTATAATGTTTGATTGAGTACGTGCTGGGCAGTATGAGAACAGTATATGATACAACTGGTACAACGATTCGACTAAGACGCATCCAGTATAGACGGCGCTTTGTAGTTTTAAGCCATAGGATCGTAATATACGAGGCCAGTTTACAGAAGTAGGCACTCGAGAGAAGTTTCGAACCCGCGCCAAACGCTCCTTCGCTGCATGGTCCCACAATCGATATGCGTTTGCCAACCGTCTTATTAGCGAGACAGGCGCGCAGAGTGCTTGAGTGTCGGCCGGTAGCACACCGCCTCTGACGTCTTCGGGAATCGTCCACTAAGCTGGACGCCGGTGCTGTGTTCATCAACACGTCGCCCCCTCGGCTTCCGTACAACGCGCCACTCGCAATGATTGCCTCGCGCTGCACTTTGCAGCCGCGGTCGACGGACAAGCGCTTTTGGCCTGGCTCCAGGGCGGCGCTGCCAATTGCTCTCTTCAATGCGACTTGCTCGTACAGGGCGAGGATGATACGCGGGCCTGATCAAAACGCACTTCTTCGGAGACAGCGACCTTCGGCCGGACCTTGTGCAATGGACGGGGAGCATCTCAGCCCCGACAGCCGGTCCTTTCGCGCTGTTGCAGTTCCGCTCAGCCACGACCTTCTGCGGCTCTTAGCGAGTACTTTCCAGTAGCTCTTATCGCGGCCTCGCTACAGGCTGCTTAATGTCCGGAGGCGTGCCTGGGCACCGATTTATCCTTGCGGCGTACCTATCATCATGTAGCAGTGGCAAATCGGGGGGACTGCATGCAGTATGCCAGCCAGACTATTCGCCTGTGACGCAACATGTGGCACTATCCAACCGATTGTTTTCTGTCTGCCGCAAAGAATATCGCCAGACCCTGCTTCTGGCACTTGCACGACATCAACATTTGCTCGCCCATGTGCATAGCCTCGGGTGTCACAACAATAACATTCTAAAACATCTTCCCTGTTGGCAAACATAACCGCCCAGCTGTTATGCCATACGATGGAGCCTGCCTGCAAATATAAATTTCTATCACACTTAGCGTAGTCCTTGTTTGTCCGCAGATATCTGACGTGGAAGGATGCGTTATAAAGTGAGGACCATTCCACTCCGTGAAGGTGGATGACCAGCGATGCTGTTTTCCGGAGCTTCCGGAAGGAAGTTCTTGAGCCACTTCCTTCCGCTTTTTCCTTCCATCTTGTTTCTGCGCACGCATGTGCACACGCGAGAAAGCTCATATTTGCTTTTCCGTTTCGCAAGTGTTGTTGTTTTGAGGTTCGTCGTAAACTGCCTGCCGCCGAGCGAGTTTTCGCTCGGTGTTTCTGCGTCGCGAGGGCATGGGCGGGCATCAGGCGGGCATGGGGCAATGCATCAAGCGGAAAAGCAGCAGAAACATCATGGTGGCACTTCGGCTTCCGCTATGCGGGGAACCGGTGTAAAGGGAGAGGGGGCGGACGAGTTGGCGCTACTTAACCTAGCCGGCGGAAAACGCATGGAGGGGCTTTAGTGTTTGCCGCCCGTGTGTTCCCTTCTTCATTTTTAGTGGACCAGTGTTGAACAGGGGGGTTTGCCCAATTTGTGTGGCACATGCGTTTTTGCCGTCGGACGACGGATATATGTCCTAACCATATAGAGCTTCGCTATAGAAAGCGGCATTTTGGTGTTGTATATATACTCTTAGTGCCCGCTTCCTGCTCGGTAGTAAGCTTCTCACGATCTAAAATAGAAATGACCAGAACTCACACATGACCTTTGGGTAAGTACGTGTTCTATAGTATCGTTTTTGGGTGAGCGAAATGGGCAAAAAGAAAACACCCGCACCAACTCGCTGTGAAGTCACAGATTTTGACGGCGTCTGCTGAGGCCTGCATGATTCATTATCCGGTAAAGTCACGTTGTGTACTAAGGGACCGAGAGACTTAACATAGACGTTTCGGGAAATTTTACGGAGTCTACGAGGCCAAAATACGAAAACATACATTGATTAAGTTCCTGACATCAAAGTGACTGACATTCAGGGGCTAAGATTTCGACGCGAAAATCAAAAATGAAACTTGGCCTCAATTTTTGCTTCTGATAATCAACCTATATGATGGTGAAATTAACGACAATAGAATTCTCAGATGATATTTTACCACTCTAACTTACCGACTCGAGACGCCGACACTCAATTTTCGCGTTTGATCAGGAATCCAAGGCTTTCACCTTAATATATTCAATCTTGTCAGCGTGGTAAGGAATAGCAATAACCAGCCAAAGGAGTCAAAAGAATGGTGAGCTCTCTGTCTCCTCTTCCTGTACACATCCGCCGATTTTTCCTACTGTTTGCCAAGACTGTCGGTGAGAAATGAAACATGTACAGCGGAGCGTGTTCCCCAAGCATTAGGAACTGCATAATACGCGCCGTCCTGTCATCACCATTGACAGGCACGCACCCGATTAGACAGCAATGCACAATGGAAAGCATGAATCTGGCTCACGAGCGGCAAAACCGTAAGCGCGTATCTATCTATATTATCATAAGCAGGCACCTAGCCAGGATTTTCTTTCGGGGGGGGGGGGGGGGGGGGGGGGGGGGGGGGGGGGTCAAAGCCTAATTGTTTGAAACAAGGTCTTTCCATGGCAAAAAGAAAAAAAAAGTTGCCTGGGAATATAGAAGGCCAGACGAATTTCGGGGAGGGGGGCTGCCCCCCCCCCCCCTTTCTTGCCTAGGTGCCTGATCATAAGTTTGCGAATTGTACTACGGGCGCCACTCCTGGCGTTTCATTCGCAGCCGATAGTACCTGTAACAAGTTTTAATGTGCATCCAACTCGTCCAATCTACGCTAGAGTCACTGTATATGCTACCTTTAGGTAGCAGAGTAGCGCATAGGTCCGGCTAGCAACCACAGCTATGCGGTGAAGTCGCACTCCGTTTTTGCAGGCGACATGCCTACCGCGTCGCCGTTAAACATGTCTGGCGTGTCGAAGGCCGGCGATAAACATTGGCTGTCGATGACTAGTGTTAATTGAGTGAGCTGCAGCGGCGGCGTCGAGAAATACAAAAATTGGCCCGAGCGTCAGCTTCTCCGCAATGCATGGTTGCTAGCGGCGTTGGAAAACAGATGCTCTGCTACCTAAAGGTAGCATATACAGTAACTCTAATCTACGCTAGTTCTCCGCAATAACCCGCTGGTCGATGAAGTTATCACTTTTATTACGTCGGCAAACGTTTTGTGTACACAGGTCACATGACTACAATAGGGAGTGGAGTGTGAATTTTCGTTCAACTCAAGTCTGTTTACATAACGCTAACTCGGAAATGAAACCAAAACTTGCCATTCTTGGGGGAATACTTCTTCAATGATCCCCACTGCGTTTGACACCAAAGTGGTGACATGCTTGCGGAGCTGGGAGCCGTAGTGAAGAAGAAGCTTGACCGAAGTCATCGGTGACGCCGTGGCGGGTCAGCTGAGGCGGCTAAGCGCAATTTTCGGGTCGACGTACCGAAGCTGTTTCAATGAGTATCACATTGAAAAATGAGACGTGGTTCACATTTTGTGTACTCTAGTGAATAGCGGGAAAAAAGATGCCATTTTTCTCATTTCACAACCGCTGAGCCCTGATGACCTAATTTGATGTCATGTCTGTAAATCCAATAATAATTGCACCACTGGCTCAATTTTTCGTTTGTGGTCTTCTGAGGTCATAACTATTAGGAAAACAAACACAAAAAATGTCCCCGACCAAAATAAAAAAATCCAGGGCTGAAAGGGTTAACTCGCTTGGCGGGACGTTCGCGCTTTCACGTAAGCTATTTCAAAGCCATCGAGCCCAGTGAGTGCAGGGGCATGATCCTGACCGTGATATGACTCTGTGTTTATATATACACCTTTTCAAATTTTCATTCCAGGGGGGTGCCATATTGAAATGCGCGCCGTCTAACGTGCGAGATTGGCGAAATCGCCATCTTGGGCTGTGCGTACTCGAACCGGCGCGCTATCCTTTGGTGCGAGATCCCTGCTAAAGCCTGTGTTCGCTGATTTTTCGTTTCTTTAGACTGTTTTGTTTGATATCGTCGCTGCCACTGACCGATTCGTCGCTGTCTGAACTGTTCAGCGGCGCGCATTCGCGCTTGCGACGCAAGAATGAGCTCCGCGTCTGCGGACGGCAGTGCTTCGTCGTCGGTACCAGTAGCAGCAAGCGTAGTACCAGGTCGATCACGGCGTGAAGTGTTAATAATCGGCAGCTAGAGTGTTCTTGCAGCTGTCTACCGCTTTCCTTTATTGGCGTACTAAAAGTCTACAAATTATCCATCAGTTTCACACCTCCGCGCACACTCGTTCGCGGCGCGTGCTGTAAACTGTAAACACCGCACAATCGATCTTCTTTTGCACAGATACCTTCCTACATTCACACGGACGACGTCGAATACTATATGTCGACGACACGTGAGAGTGGCCAGAAATACGGCGAGAGAACATTGTTTATATCTCGTTGAGGCGAATGCGTGGGGTCTTCGCCAGGTGTGCAACTACGAGTTACTGGAGTCGCACAGCTACGTGCAATCTGGCTGGTTGACTCAGTCGCTGGCGCACAATGTCAAGGAAAAAGTCGTGCTGGTGAAGGGGAATGTGACACCGTCGCAAGCCGCGAACAGTAGGCCCCATCGCGCTTGGGTTTCTGCATAGGTCGGCAAACTTACTCATGAGTCGAGTCGACTCACTCAGATGCACTCAGACTCAGATTGAGCCGTGAGTCTGAGTATGAGTGAGTCAGGCTGAGTAATATTTTCGTGAGCCTGAGTACGAGTGAGTCCGAGTGAGTCCGAGTGAGTAATATTTTCGTGAATCTGAGTCCGAGTAAGTCGGGATGAGGAAAATTTTGGTGAGCCTGAGTCCGAGTGAGCCCTGAGGGCAAAATACATTTCATGAGTGAGTCTGAGTGAGCTCCACATTTTTTTGCCGACCTATGGTCCTATCTGCTCAACTTCCGCATGACTATCAGCCTTATGACGACTCACGTTTATACTCGCGTCTACTCACACATACTTCAACGCACTAGCATTCATACGCCATCTCAATATTTATTGATCAGAGGCGTGAGTTACGGAGGGGGGCGGGGTGAGGGAGTTTCTTTCCGGCAAAATCTTTCACGGGAAGTTCTTGATAAAAATATCTCGTGGGAGTCATCTGTTTAATAAAAATCTCCTTATTGAATTGTAACCATTGATAACTCGTATTTGAAGGTACGAGATCAAAAGGCGCCACGTAGAGCACCAATCATATGACATATTGATGTTAAAGAGCCTTGCCACTGTGATCGAAAAAGTTAATTATACGCTTATGGACTCATGAGACGACTCGCTCATACTCACTCAGACTCAGATTGAGCCGTGAGTCTGAGTCCGAGTGAGTCCGGGTTAGTAATATTTTCGTGAATCTGAGTCCGAGTGAGTCCGGATGAGCAAAATTTTGGTGAGCCTGAGTCTGAGTGAGCCCTAAAGGCAAAATATATTTCATGAGTGAGTCTGAGTGAGCTCTACGTTTTTTGCCGACCTATGGGTTTCTGCGAGGCCCTCCGATGAAGTACGGCGTGCGTAGGCTGCACATGCGTAACCGAACAAGGCGGAGTTTGCAGCCGTGTCGGCCGCTGTGTTATGGACAATATAAAGTAAGAATACGCAACATTCTTACGAGTTACTACATGAGTCATCAGTGGCTTATTGTGTACCTTTCTTTCCTATCCAGGATGCTGCACGGGAACGTTGTTCTCGTCGGTTTTCTTGCCGCCAACGAATACCGGGAACAGAGGCGTGACGATGGCGAAACGCAGAAGATCTTCTGATTTACTGAAGCCACCCACTGCTGCCGCAATTCAGGCGACGAAGAAAACGAAGAAAACACACTTGCGCTCATCGCGTGGCGTACCGTGCTGCGGACACACGATTGAACCTAAATTTTTCTCTTCCGCTGCTTGTTCGTTCACCCGTACACGACACAGTGATGGCCAGATGACTTGCTATGCGAAGGCAGTAGATTTTCTGCCATGATAGTCACCTCGTATCGGAGACAGGCGCATATCACACTCACACAAACGCGTACTGAAGTAACACGTGCACAGCAATGGCACAGCCCAAAGCACGATGGCAACACTGAGAGCATACCCTCTACCCCTGCAGCTCACTGGTTCGAGGCTGCTCCTGTGAAAAGGTCTATAGAAGATACGTTAAATGTTAACGTTTCTTAACCTCTTGCAATGCTATCAGCCATCTAAAGAACTATCATTACAAGAAAATACAACTAGTAGTCGAGGAACGCCGTTCGACGCAAGCGAACTATAACGAAAAAGCTGCTGTTCTAGCCAGAGCCTTGCAGATGACAAAAGCCGAATCCCCGCCTTTGCTTCACCGGAGCGTAGCGCCGTTCGCAGCGCCGCCATCGGTGGCGCACGAGGCGAATGAGCTGTCATGAACCACTACCAACTCGCCCAGGCATCTATTTTTCTAAATCACGCAGGCTTACCGTCTTTTATCGTCTTAAAGGGACCGACAACTGCCCAGAACATGAAATGAGATGACTCTACAGATGGAAAGATTGTCCGTCGCATTGACTCAAACCAACCCTGTTTTTTTTCGTGAGAGGTGGATTTATATTTTTATTTCTTATTGAAATTCGCGAAAAATGACCTGTGGCGCCTCTGGCGGCAAGAACATGAACGATCCGATGTACCCGGCCACGTGACCGTTGATTGCTGTACACGGTCGACCATTTTTTGTTAGTATTGAAGTAGTGTTTGTTTCTTTATATTAAAAGATATTCCTCCATAAAAATGTACATATAGGCCTGCGCCAGTAGTATGCAATAAAGGGACACTAAAGAGAAACAATGAATCGGTCAAGATCGATAAATTGTGCTCTGAGAACTGTAATCATCGTTAATTTCGCCATCATAGGGTTATTAATAGAGGGGAAAATTAAGTTCAAAGTTTCATTTTTAAATTTCGCGCAGAAATCTCCCCACGTGACGTCACGGATTTGATAGTCTATTTATCGTATTTTCGTGCCATCGGCTCAACAAAATTTCCCCAAACTTGGTATCTTAAGTCTATGGCCCCCTCAGAGGACAATGTACTTCATTTTTACCGATTAGGAACTACGTAGTCCCTAGTAGGCGCCGTCAAAACATGTGACGTCACGGCGAATGGTGCGGAAAATCCAAGGGGGCGTCGCCACCCACATTTCTTTTTTGCGCGTTTTCTCGCTTACTGAGCGTCTTCTCGCAGCAAGCGTGGTGTTTTTGGTATCGTGATAGAGTACTTTACTAATATGAGAGAAATCGTTTTCCTCATTAGTGTCCCTTTAAAGGGACATTAAAGGCAAACAACAATTTATGTCAGAGTGAAAGCCCAATGTATGACAACTTCTAAAACGGCAATATTATCAACAGCAGTGCCCTACTTACGGAGAAATTAAGCTAAATGTATCACATGATGAGCGCCACGGGTGGGGCATTTTCGAAGTGATCCCGATGATGTATGGAAGTCGGCCTGCAATAAATCACTAGTAATCAAACTAGCAGCAGTAAAAAAAGAACCCTCCGAGCATCAAAAGACGTAATAAAATGCTGTTTGTTCGTTTCCGCTTGATTCATGGAAAAAAGAACCTCCGTGGCGTTGCAATATAGGGAACGGCGCGCATGGTTCAAAGGTTCCGTTTTCGTCGAACTGCGCCTCGCCCGGCGCCCTGCTTCGCTCACGCGCTCGCGTCTCAGTGGTTGTTTCGGGATCGCGTACTGCCGTGTGTTTTGCGCGCTCGTGAAAGTCGCTCTGACCGAAAGTTCGACAAAATGCCGCATGCATGTGATATTGCCGGATGCCCGAATGGTGCACAACGCCAGTGCTGCAGCAAGGAAACCGGTGTGTCTTTTCACTGGGTGCCGCGGAATGAACCCTTACGCTCTATGTGGCTTGGCATTCCATTGCGCCAATGTGCAGAACAGTCAAAACCTCTGCGTGTGTGCTCGCTGCGGGACTGCGGGACTGCGGCAAGCTTCGATGGCTTCGATGGCCGTTGTTGCTACTGTGGGTCCCGCTACTTCCGCTCTGCTGCTACTAGTGTCGGCGGCCGCGCAGTAAAAGCGGGCAACGTTGGGCACGGCAGCAGTGACGTATGAAAGTCGTATTTTCAGGCGGGAGATTTGAAGCGCGCTAACGCGATGCGGACCACTCAAAACGTGATTTTATTTCAAAATAAGCACTTCCTTGGCATAAAAGTAGCACTACGAGGTTTCTGGACCGCTATTTCAACAATCAACGTCGACTTAATATTTGCCTTTAGTGTCCCTTTAAAGGGGCGCTGCCTTCGCGTGACGTAATGATCCCTGCTCGTCAGCGCGTCTTGAGCAACTTTTCAGCGTGCTCGTGCAACCGTGCACGCAGTTTCCAGGTCGCTAATATTCTGGAGCGACATTGTTTTTCTACCTACACTTGGTTTCAGAAATGACGCGCGCTGCTACTCGGCGCGGCCTCGCATACGCGTATAGTGACGTTTTCGATGACTTGGCATGGCTCGTGCATCGAGAGAGTAACGACGCCGGGACAAGCCACCCATGACACAGGCGAAGGCAACCTTGGACGCATGCGCACACAACGCGGTACAGATACAGGGAAGGTGTATAATGGCACATCATCTTGTTGTAACAGCTTGTTATTTTCAAAAATAGTTGAAAAGCTCTAAATAAAGGTGGTTAAGCATAGTTACAGGAACTCCTGCGAAAGCACAACGAACAACGATAGCTTTCACAAATCGCGAGAAGGGCTGGCGGCATCGCTATCAACCCGCCTCTTTCATTTTCCTGTGCTGCCCTCTGCCGTTTTGGTAGGGGTTTGGTAGGGGCCGGGACAACTGGCATTGCCAGAAGCAAAGCCTCCGAGATGAAGAGACGTTTCGCGACTTTTCCGCTTGGAGAGAGTGCATGCGCAGGGGCGTCGTGAAAAAGGCCGATTCTCAGCGTTGCTGGAGGAAAGGTACGTCCGTGTTTAGAGCCTTTCAGATCGAAAAATATTGCTTGTAAAATCACTACGTGCTTTTGGGATTAACTGCTGCAGCTACAAACACTGCGAAGGGTGAGCTTTCTGTCGCGCCGTAAGAAAATGGGTCGAGAAAAATCAGTTGTCGGTCCCTTTAAACATATCATTTTCCTAAAGGGAATGCCCGGCAGCATGTTTCACTCTCTGTAACACATGAAGGCGAAAACTGCTACACCCTTGGTAATTCGTATTACGTTATGTACTCGGTCACCACACTTCTTTCAGGACAGAACGAGCCGCAGTGGGAGAGACCCGCAATGCATCATCTCAGCCGATCGCACGTTCCCCCCGTGACGCTTTCTTCGCCTCACGTGGTGTCGCACTACCTCCGGGATCGGCCCACCTCTGACCAAGCGAGGACGTCACGTGATAACGTCATAATGACGTCGAACATTTCGACGATCTGTGACGTCACATGAAGTCACAAGCCGTCCCTATCCACATGCCGCGGTAGCAAGGAGGTCACATGGGTTTTTGTACCACTTCATTCGCCTGCCGTATTTCGTTCAATGTCACCGTGCAACGAGACACTTAAGGCTCACGCCTTATAAGTAGGCAAGGCTTCCTAAATTTTTTTTCATTGACATGATTACATAGGAGAGGTTCGCGCCTTTAGGTGTCACCGGCTACTCCTTGTCGCTTAGCATACCAAATCAAGAGGAACGAGACACAACATCATGCGATATGACACACAGTATGCCGTATATATATATATATATATATATATATTATATATATATATATATATATATATATATATATATATATATATATATATATATATAAGGTCATTCCATACCAAGTGTACCAGGTAAATTTTCGACCATCTCCGACCATGCTGAAATAAATTGGGCTGGTATGTGTGAATGTCAGACGTAGTTATTGAGGCGTTACATTTCGGAAAAAAAATTTTGTTGCCTAGAGGGCGCTTCGAACTTGGGGCACGTAAGTGAAACTGTGCCGTACATAACAACTTATATAAAATTACTGGTTTGAGCCATTACTACGAAACAACCTTTTTCTTATTTTCAGGCGCTGTTCTTTCATGACTATGATAGTTTATTCATTTTTGTTTCAACTTTCATTATTTTTGGCCTTGACGAAGAGTCTCAAGATGCTGCATGTTTAGCGTTTCTTAGAAAGAACACCGATTTTTCCACGAGTAATATATGCACATTGAGGGCTTTGTAGGTCCCTATAGTAAGTCATAAAATACTTCGGGATCGAAAGAAGAAGAAACGTGCCACAGTATTGTGACAAATTTGGGAAAAAGAGCGTTTTGACCCATATTGCGGCCTAATTTTCACAATGTAGCAGTCCAAGTAAAAATATGACTTTTGCATCGTTGTGTAGTATGCTTTGTGGGTATGACGTAAAGGAAGTTTGAAAAGAGTAGTTTGTTGTTTTAAGCGAGAAAAAACATTTCTGACTGAACAACCACAAGGTCGTACGAAGTTTTCCTTTGCCTGGCCTTCACTGCATAGCACGTCAGCGCAAGATTCCAGCGGGTGCCTCTTCGCAGCCAGTAATGCAAGTCATACAACTGCTTGCCACTTCTTTCATATATATATATATATATATATATATATATATATATATTATATATATATATATATATATATATATATATACCAAAGAATACCAGACATCTCCTTGCCAATCATACGCGCATTTTCCGGAAACACAATCTCTTCACTGCAATCATGGGAAAACCGTCTTTTTTCATGATGTCCATGCGTCTCTCCTTTTCAGGGCAAAAGCGCTTGCAGGACCAGATATATAGTGGTCTACATTATCAACTTCATTGTGCTGAGTACAGAATGGGGAATGAGCAACCCCTACAGTGAACAACGCTGCAGGGGTACATGCCGATGCGAGTCAACCCTGCTGAATAGAAAAGCAGGCAGTTTTGCGCACTGTTGTCGGAACTGTGTACAGTTTTTCAGTTTCCTCTTGTATCGCCACCACGAAGGAAAAAGTAACGGCAAACGCCGACACAGTATACGCTCTCTTGCTGGCGACGTCAGCCCGCCGGCGGGCCGCCGCATCCTGTTCATACACGCGCGCGCCCCGAGATACAAAGTGGCGCTTTGGGACATAACAGCTACGCGCGTCAGAGACGGATAGCTTCGAGTATCCGGGACGCCGTGGACCCGACCGACCTATTCGCTTGCTTTATCTCGCATTTCTGTCGAAAGCTTCGATGCTTGCTCGTCCGACTGGGTTGACGTGTGTCGGCGGCGATCGAACCGCAGCGCGCCTCCGTAGGGCTACGCTTCGCCGTAACGACTACGGTGTGTCTTCTCCCAACCGCGCGGTCGGCGCTATGACATCACGGCGCAGTTCATCCGTCTTCGCGAGAACGCGGCCGGTCAAGTGACCGCGGGCTTCGGGTTGCGCGCGCAGCGGTGGCCCCACGAACGACGTCGACCCCACGGTTCACGGTGGCCGTTGCTGTTCTCTGGCGACTCCTTCCTTTCGGCGGTCCTTTCAACTCGGAAACAGCGAGAAAAGCATTCCCCGGAAAACATCCGGGGTGGCATGGTGATTATAACCCCGCAGAGTCCCGTATCTTTATTCATGGCGCCTTTCAACAGCGTCAGGCGAGATGGGTTATGTCCAATTAAAATGATTGAGCAGCCAGTTCGTGAGTGATTCCGTTTTGAGCTGGCTCTGAGCTGGCGCGACGTACCCACTCCCGCATATGTGCCGGGAATGGGCAGCGGTTACCACGCCGCCGTGACCGTGATAACATCTATGAGGCCGGGCGCATATTAGGGACTTCCTTTAGGCAAAGTTCACGCTGTCGGGAGCATACATGCGCATGGTGACAACGCTATAGCAGCGACGGTTCATGTGATGTGATTCCCAAGGTTTAGAATATAAAGGAGTAGGAGTGAGGTGCAGTGCTTTAACTTAAAGCATCTGGGGTGAACCTTTTGCCACGTCTGGGCAGCTCAGGAAAGCTGATGCATGTACTTCTCATACTGATGAGTTGTACTATACTGCGGCTGGCTGCTCAGTTTGCAAATTGCCAGACCCTCGGCTCCCGTTGCTCGTCCGGGAAAGGAGCTTTTTTGCGCCGGGTCCTTGCGTCAGGGCACCCATCGGGGTCGGCTCTGCTTGCCACTTGGGCAACGCGTCCCCCAGTCACGACCAAATGGGCCGGCAACAATGGCGAGATCATCACCTCTTCGACGAGGATGGACTGTTTCGCCGAGAGGGCGATCCTCTTCACCAAGCGGGGGCGGGTTGCCGACATTGATATGGGAGAGGGAATCATTAAGGCTGCGGAGCCCATCTCCGCGAAAGCCCTCGCAGCAGTGATGGCACCGCTGGCCTAAATGAACTCGCTGCGTCGGGACAACGCGGGTATTCGGGTTTGTTGTTTCCGTAATCGAGGATTTACCGCTTTGGCTCCCCTGCTTGAAAGGAGCCCTTTCAGCCGGGGCTGTTTTCACTGCCACAACCGGCCTCCGCCATTGTGGATCCCTTTCAGCCAGCGGGTCGTGCGTGTCTCACACACGGGCCCGCTTAATTACCCTTGAGAGGGGAGGGCGCGCAGCTGCGCGCCGATTGCGACATCGGTCGCGCGCAGACAAAAGCGGAAGAAGCGTGGGGGGCGGCGCCTCGCATCCCAGTCGGGCCGGCCTTATTTGTCACGGCTCTATCGGGACGTAGTGCGGAGGACGCCGCCGCCGGGCGCATTGTTGCCGCCGGTTGCCTCACGGTCGTCGCTTCTGCGCGCGGTTCGCGACAATTTCAAGCACGATGATTGCTATGCCTGTGTATCCCTGAACTCGAAACACATTTTCCAAGTCGCCCAGTAGATGCTGTTTCGCTTTTCTGCTTGCTTTTCTCTTTCGCGGCGCACTTCACCCAAGGAACCGAGGCGCGTGCTTGAAAAAAATAAAGAATGCACACATTCGCCATTGACATATACGTTTGCAACAGAAATTTCAGTCACTGGAGAACCACCGCTGTTGGCGAGCAGCTTATGTTTCTTGTGTGTCGAAACAAGCAATGATCGCAGTGTCATCAGGTCGTGTGTTTCGGTTTGTGAGTTTTGCGTGGTCTTGTCGAGCCACTTACTCACCCGTCGAGGGAGAGGATGCATACATACATACATACATACATACATTACATACATACATACATACATACATACATACATACATACATACATACATACATACATACATACATACATACATACGCACGCACGCACGCACGCACGCACGTCTGATGGCACACTCCCATGCCGTCTGAATAGTAGTAACTGCAATATAAGCACATTCGGTGCAATATCAGCAGCCTCACTCGTTGCTATTTCGGTGCCGCTTTCAGCGCTCGGGCCTTGCTACGAGCAATCGCCTAGTCATCGACATAATATCGAGCACACTCACTCGCAATTGCTTCGCTATACACCTGTCCAGGAACTGTGTGCTTGCCGGAAGACCATGTGCAAAAAACTTTTTTCCCTCTAGTACCGCTCCTGCTTTCACTCCAATCTGCTGGTGACGAAGTGTCCCGGGGCAGTGGCCAGTGGCGCCTCTAATTTCGCTGCCGGGTGCTCGTCGCACGACCCCCGGGAGACGTGGGGATACGCGGAAACACGACGACTCGGTTTTCACACCGGCGAGGAGGAGTGTCTCGCCCGTAGGTCAGCCGCGTCCCATGGGGCCAAATTTTTGCCCCCTCTTAATGAAGCGACATTCTTATTTTCTGCGGCGTCTTCACACGCCAGTTATTTAACTCGAAGGTCGGCCGACCGTGGGGGGAAGTCATCAGCCCCTGGCCCGCGAGACAAAGGCCTTTGCTTGACATTCACCTCAGACAGGCTAATTATATTAGGACTGTGAGAACGCCGGTGACGCTTTCTCAGGACGGACAAAAGGCCGGCGGGGTTTGCCCAGGGGAGCGTGGAAGTGGCGGCCATTATTATGTAACGCGGAGGTTCTTCCCTCGGCCCGAAATAGAAGCGTGCGAAAGGGAGAGTCCTGCGAGGGCGGCCGCCGTCTTGTTATCGGCAGGAAGCCCTTCAATGCGCGGCGGTTTTGTTCCGTCTCTGGGTCGCTGCCGCCGTGTGGCGACCTCGCGCGAAAGCGATTCACATTCTTGGATCCCATGCGGAGACCCGGCTGATGAACGACGCCGCCGATTAGAGGCGAGGCGCCGCGAATCGCGCGCTGGGATTAGACGCACCGCGACGTGTGTGTCCCCGTGACTTTCCCCGTGAATCCGTCTTTCGCCGCTTTTAGGTCATTCGCTGCCGCCGCCGTATTGTCTCAAAACGGTCGCCCTCCGCAATCTCGTTAGGCTCTGAAATATTCATAGCGGCTTCGCCGACAATACGACATCCTCGCAGGAGGAAACGGCCTGGGCGAAATGAAGCTCAGCCATAACTCTCAAGGTTGATGTCGTTTTAATGGCACTTCCAGTTCATCAAACGCCGTGTTTCCTCCTTCCTCCTGCGGGCGACGGAACCGCGAGACCCCGGCCGGACTGACAAAGCAACCAAGATCTGATTATCATTGCGTGGGCTGTCTCTCTCGTCGGTTGCCCTCTTCGTCGTTCGCGCGTTAACATTCACTGCCGCGCGAAACGTCGCAATTTGTCTGGCTCGGTGCGGCGCATGATTGTCTTCTCCCGCGCTTTTATTTTAGTCGTGCAGTCGCGCCTTTGGAACAAACACCTCCCATATAATACAAGTTTCTCTACGAGGTGTTGGTTTAATTTGTTGCAGCAATAACTGTACGTGGCCGCCTACCAGCCAATGACTAAGGGCGGGGAAAAAAAAAAGATTTACATATAAAGATGTCCTATATAGTATTGCTTGCTTGCTTGCCTGTGAGCTTCGGTTACCTATAGCTGTTGACCGGAGTCTTATCTTCTCTGGAGTGTGCCATATGTATTGCTCAAATTTAACTTACCCCCCCCCCCTTCTCCCCAAAACTGCAATTCACAGCTTCAGATTAGGGAATTGCAACAAAGTGCGCTGATCCTGCGATTATGGCTAGAGTCTGAAGAGTCGCGGAGTGGGATATACGACAACGTGGGTCGAGCATTTTCTTCAAGGAGGGCTGGGCGGTTCTGTTTTGTATATGGTGATTGATGATAATGGCCATTTAATAATAATAATACGTATATTTGTGCCCCAGTGAAGGTTTTAACGACGCAGTAACAACTACAGGGATAAAGCATTTCCTGGATCCATGCATGGCTGCGACTAGGGTATTTGTTAAGGTTCTTTTGTTGTTTTAGTCGTAATACGGCTAATAATTACTATAGCGTTTTACTTCAAATGGTCACCCGTGGCGTGGAAGTGAGCAGCCTTTGTTTTCAGTGGCGTGTTGCGGCGTATAGTTCTTTTTCTTTTAATCCCACCATACACACTTGCCCATATTATTATGCATATGATCAGTGCGATATTTCTAAGCCTGGCAGACTGAAATCTTGTCACTGCATGGCGAAACACATTACTTTAACGTGGATTTCAGCTTCCCAGCTGCCTGGTCACATTATATCGGTGCACAAGTTACAGCGTCGTTATCCATTTCGTTCTCGGAGATCAGATAAATCCCGACCAATGAAAGCATCAGAGAGCGCCTCAAAACAGGTTCGCTCCGCGTCGGCGCCACTCCCGACACCAACTCGAGTCAGATATCGACTCGACTCACGGGAACGTCCAAGTGTTCGGAAATATGACCGTACAGGTATACAACGTTCTGCACCTCGTACCTTGGCGCGGCCTCTCGGCATGTCCCGTGCCTTGGAGGCGGAGACATGCGCCCATTTCGCGCTCAGAAGGAGACGCGTCGAGGTCGTGGCACAAAGCGGAGAGGCGCCGACCGGCTGCGCAGAGGGCGGAGCTGCGCTCCACATCCCCGATAGCCATCTCAGTTTTATGCTATGCAAACAAGCTGGAGCGGCCCACGCTGGTTCGGCTAATGCCGCGGTGTGCCTACCGTGCCCGAGATTTATCGGCGCGCGCAAGCAGCAGCGCCATGTACTGGAGCAGAGGTGGCGTGGACCCGTCCTCAACTGGTTCACATGGATCTTCTGTTGGTGCGAGCCGCGCTGCGTCTGGCGCGGCAACGGCGCGCCGACCACGGCTGGACGGTTGTTGTGTACACACGCGGTCTTGGGTTCCGATAGTACGCGGGCTAATCACTCGGCGGCGCGACCAACGTCACCCCACTCGCACTGGTGCGCGAACTCTCAATGAGGTCAAGAAGCGCGCAATTATGCATCTTTTTTATGGAATGGTTGCGTAATGAAAATACCGCCTGGCGTTACGATTTGGGTCACGCGCGCCTCTCCGAAGTCGGGCCCACTGTTGCGTCTCTCCGCTTTTCCTTTCGAGTTATTCCATGTTGCCGTATACTTGTACGGCGCATTGCGCCACACGATTCGTCTATGGCTGCATCGCACAGACTGCTGGCTCGTCGCATGACTGAAGGGTACGCGCCGAGGCAGTTTTATACTACAACCTGGCGGTTGCTTCGCGGGAGCCCTGTTTCCAAGTGTCATCGCCGCCTCGGTTAGGCAAGCAGGTTGCCCGAGGCGGACCCGGCCTCATAACGCACCTTTTGTCGTGCGATGAGAGTGCTGCGGATATAATCTGCCATTCCTTTTTTTTTTTCTTTTTGTGCTCGCTTCTGAAAGGAGAATTTGGCGATGAACGCTTGGTTGTTTTCACACACGCCCCTGCTTTTGCGAGACGGTGGGTAATAATTTTGAAAATGGAAACTATAATAGTTTGACAAGCGGTGGAAAGCTCGTTATTGTATGCGATCTATCAACGATCTTCTAGCCTTTCGAATGAGCAGCATCTGCCCTATTTGAGGAAAGAAACGGGGTCACGCTTGGAGGTCACGCTATGGCAGTTAACATTGTCTCTGCGAAGAAGCTGACGAGTTCTTACTTACCGCGCCACGTGCAAGCGATCGAAAGCGTGCACGCGACTTGTTGGCGGAGAGTACTCCCCGACAATGGGGCGCGACACAGAAACTGCACGGGCCAAGGCTGAGCGTTGCTGCAAAAGGGGCAAGAAGAGCGTCGCGACGCTGCCACGAATGCACGACAGGCGGGCGGAGCGACGGCGCGCTCGGTTTGCAGCAAATTAAATGCGGAA
>NC_051176.1:210171209-210208241 GCF_013339695.2 Rhipicephalus sanguineus | reverse complement strand
CAGCCAAGCCAAGCCACTGCGTAGAAGCCAGCATATATACCTCTAAAACGACGCACTCGGGTCGCTCTGCGCTCGTACGGTACGCTCTCTCCTGTGTTGTGAGACATTCGTAACACCAACGGCCAGTGCAACAATGACGTCACAAGCAAGTGTTTCTTCAGTTATTGAACGCATCAGATTATACGTCACCAAACACGATACTATCGCCTTTCGCGATCGGTTGAGAATACGGGCCCTGTTCTCTTTCACAGAGCGCTGTTCTCAGTGCGGCCTGACTCTGTAAGATCAAAGCGGCGCGTTTCTTCGGCCGGGGAATGGCAGATATAGCGACCCATTTTTTTTTTATACTGGCTACCTCACAGTGAGCCTGTTTGAGGGCGCATCTTACTGATGCGCACAACAGTCTAGCCACGTGTCACTCTTCAGATTTCGCGGGCTTTCTTCATCAACCGGAAAATATGAGCGAGCAATTAGTACGTACGCTGTTGAAAATAGCGAAGTTAGATGTCATATATGAACATGACTACTTATGCCTCATTTACATTTCCATAATAAACTTTGTCGAGTTACAAATATAATTATGACTTTTTAATTAAACCTCATTAACGAAAAGAAGATGGTTGATCCCTCTGTCATAGGAATCGGTATAAAAAGAAAGTGAAACGTGTCGTCACAGAAGTAGTTGACTGCTTTTGTGTATTGATATATCAGAGCTTGTATAATGTCTATTGTTGTTTGGCATATGTAGCGCCGCGTGATATGGACGTACTCACGTTGACGTCTAGTGGCACGTCTCCGTACCGACGGCTAGCGCCCATGGTCATGATTAAACTCTTGCGGTAGCTGAAGTCCTTAACATAACGTGGACACCGCATATGGTGAATCCCGCGCAAGGATGACATCAACAAGCACATAATAAAGACTAATACTCGATATGCACTCCTCCAAGCGTCGTGAAACGCGAAGAGAAACGCTACGGGCGTCGTGTCTTCCGTCGTGGCAGTTAATTATCAGAGGGCGAGCGCGGAACGCGGTGCGACAGCCAGGCGAGCATCGGAGAGGTTTTTTTCGATATGGATGGATGCTATGAGCGAGGCTTGGGCTACAGCACTACTTCGCGGTGTGTTAAACGAAATTAAACTTCTATTGGAAACGCGCCGAATGGGACGGTTGCAGCAACGGCGCTCTTTTGGGATTTTTTTTTCTTTTTTGAGCCTGGTGGGACGCATGTCACAACCCCGTTATAAGCGGACGCTCATAGCATCCATCCATCCATCCATCCATCCATGCCAGAGCACTGTGAGAGGAAAGTGTGAAAGATAAAGGCGCATTCATGTAGCCTCCTATATGTTTGGCGGTAGCTCAGTGGGCTAAACGCCCGTCAGCCATCGTCGCGGACCGAGAGTACATGGGTTCGAATCCTTTCAACGGAACGTTTTCTTATAGTTTTTTTTTTGCCATTTGATGGCGTTCATTTTGCTGACGTATTTCCGCGACGGAAATACGTCATAAAAATCTTGGTGGACCCCGGCATAGAACACTTTCGTGTTAAAAATAGTGTGGCTACTCCAGTGTACTAGGAACAATAAAACTAGGTTTGCTTTGCGTAACGCCATTCTTTCTTTTCTTAAATCGTGCTGCGTGATAGTTGGGACGCCCTGCATACATTACGCCTGAACCATCATATAAATTACAAGCTTGCTGATAACTCATCGATAGCATTAAGGAACATGCTTATTCACTGAGCTACATCAGTGATGCCGTTGCTGAGTTTGAAGGCCTGCTAATGTGCATATTGAAATACAACCTGAAAGAGCATTGTCGTGCTTCAGAGCACACCTCTTAGGCTGCCGTACCTTCGTAGAGCGTCGTCCCTCGTTGTCCATAGCCTTAACAGAGCGAAGGAGCTCAGCGAAAGATCGCTTGGCTCACTCGCCTCGAGCCACGCGACGCTCTCTTCTTTTTTGCCAATGCCGGCTGGATTGCACTGCAACCTTCGCCGCTGAAACAGCAAATTTAAAAAAAAATATAAATAAACTACAAGAATGAGAAAACACAAAGGAAAAGAGGCCAACTGGATTACTCTGGAACCTTTGCCGCCGGCACAGAACATAAAAAAAAATAAGGACTACAGTATAAACACTTTAAAAATCAAATAAAGCGTTGCAGTTGGCGCAGCCTAAGTGGAAAATAAGGAAGTATAAAAGAAAATAATAAAAATATCAGAATAATAAAATAAGAAATATTCATAAACGAACATGTTAAAAATATTAAAAATAAAACAAAATAAAGAGTAGTCTGTAACTGTACGTACATACGTATGTCTCTCAAATTCTTTGCTTCAATCTATCGTCCAATGCGCAGTCGTTTCGCATTAGGGAGTATCGTAATCGTCTGTCTTCTTTTTTTGTTTACCCATCACCACTTCAGCGCTAAGGCCTTTTGTATCATTACAAATGATCACGTGGTTCGAGAGTACCATCTCGTGCAGGCTAATTTTTGCCATTAGCTTGTTTTTGTCAGTGCTTTGTAGCATTCTTTGAAGCATATGACTGATGGCCCAAGCAGAAATCTTATTAACACTGCGTGCATGTTATTATAGTAATATTTTTTTCACTGTCTTACCAGCACATTATTATTGTGGACTCTTTTCGCACTCATGTATCGGTTTCTTTTGTTTTCTTTTGTTATGTGATACTCCCCTTACTCAATGCTCCCCATAGGACCTGTACGGTACTTTTAAATAAATAAATAAATAAATAAATAAATATTCTTCCGTGCTGAGTGTAAAGTTTTAAGGCGGTTGTTTCATTCGTGGTATCTTACCTATCCTGCAGTTACCTATTTAGGCGTACATTGCCAGTTACGAAAGTCTTTTTTTATGCCACTCTTGTTACGCATTATGATATACGACAGTGGTCTCAAGCTCATCTCAGCTGGCGGGCCGCAGTCACGAAATTCAGTCGCGCTAGGGCCGGGACAGTAAAGAAGGTTGGAGGGAAGGAGGGGGAAGGAGGGGATTTGAAGGAAACTCAGCTTACGGTGCCATTTGAGAAGAAACGTCCCTTCCCGGTCTCGTATATGGGTCATTTCAGAAAAGGATGGGTCGGAGGACTCGAGAAACATCGATACCGATCTACAGAATGGCTCAAACGTGGACGCCGGTTCTTAAATAGAGAGTTTTGTTGCGCGGTTTACATTTCAACACATGGTGACTGCAGGTGTACGTCGTGTTGTAGATTTAGGTGCATGTTAAAGACCCAGGTGGTCGAAATTTCCGGAGCGCTCCACTACGGTGTCTCTCATATCATATCGCGGTTTTAGGTCGTTAACCCCAGATATCATTATTATTATTAATAATATGCATGGTGTACGTCACAAAAAATATGGATGAAGGCAGGCATGTCCGGGCCGTGGGCCGCTAGCGAAGGTGCGCGGGCCGCGTGTTTAGGACCCTTGATATAAGGTAAAAGTTTATTGGTCATTAAACACGTATGAGCTGAAGTATACGTGCATATAAATTTTGCACAATTTTACCTAAATTTTTCTCTAATAGTACCCGCGAGTCGGGCAGTTTTGACATGAGGAAGGAAGGAAAAGGAGAGAAAGGACAGGCAGGGATGTTGACCAGTCTAGAAGGAGCGGTATGCTAAGGGAGCGGTGTGCTAAGGTATGCTGTGGGAAGGGATGGGGGAGATATGAGATAGGGAGAGACAGAAAGAGAGCACGCACGCACAAAAAGTCACACACATCTCACTGTCATGCTAACGCCGTCAGTCTATAACCGCCGGTGCAAGTCTGATGCCTTCAAGAAGTTGAGCCTGCCCTCGTCGCCTTCCACCCGCGATGACCTCTCAGGATTATATTCCAGAATGGTTTCTGCCGTCATCGGTCTGGGATCTATACACCAATTTCACAAGGAGGCTGTCATTTTTAAAGCACTTCACCGCCGCAGCGCCGTCTACATCTGTGATGTTTCGCCCTCCTTCCGGTGTGTGGGGTTCTGCAGCGGTGTACGCAGCGTATACGCTCAGTTCACAAGGTATTGCTGTTCTTCGCGGTACACGAGCAAAACGCAGCAACGTCTCGCGAGTGTAAAGGCGCTGCTAGTAATCGCCAAGCTGTCAGCTTCAAAATGGCTGAAACAGCAAGCAGCGGTGGCCAACGATGACTTCCCGCAGCAGTGCCGACGATGAGTAGAATGCAATGCAGTTGTGTAAATTGGTAATTCCTTTGTATGTTTTGTTATAGCTCTCCTTGTGGGGTTCTTGGAATATGCGCTATAAAATAGCGTCAACTTTTAGGGCAACTCTCGAAGTAATCGGTGAAACGTAAATGGAGACGAGCGAACACGTAGGCCATTGTCCGGCTTAGGGTGACTCTCAGGTTCCTTTGCCGTGACTTTTCAAGTTCAACGTGACTCTAATCCCCAACAGACCATTTGGTGCCGCTTGGTACGTTGCGATACAAAGTTCATGGAACGAAGTGAGCACAAACACCGATGCCTGTGTTGATTCGTGTCGTCGTCGTAGTTAAAGCTTGTAGCCTCTGATCGGTTGCGCAGGATAAGAAACAGACGTACGACGGGTTAGCTCGAAATTCGGCATTGAAGCATCACGATTGTAAAATGAAAATAGGCCTGTTGCACATCTGGAAGCACGGCATGGCGTAAGTTCGCTTCGGCGCGAGCAGCCGTCACTAGAGATACGCTGAAAAGGCGCCTGTTTTGGTAACATTATTGTTAGCTTGCTTTTAGCGAGTATTTGAGAAGCATTACGACAAGCGCAAGTGTTCAGGTAACGACCTGGCTTTAACGAACGTGGGTCGATTATTCACGACACCCACGTTGCCGTGCGAAAAAATAAAGTGTGGTTGTCCTAACGCTACCCCAGTTATCGTCACAAAAATTGACAAGTCGAGAAGAACGTGCTCTCGACGAAACGTTAGAGGCGCGTACCTGTGCCAAAGAACACACGTCATGCGGGCCTTTCTGTCATATCGAATGGAAAGTGCTAATTCGATAATCTCGTAATTGCATGCACTAAGATGGAACATTTTCTAGCCGCAGGCATTGTAAATCATGTGCTGTAGCATAGAAATCAGAGATGTTGATGTTATGAGAAAACAACTCTTGGCCAAACATTTTGTGTATTAATCGTCAGCTTTGACATCGGTTCTCTTTGGTGCAGATGATAAAGTGTACCAGCACCCAAGCACAATCAAAGGCTGGTGTGATGACTTGAACAAACGGCCATAAGTGCAGACACCACATATAATATAATATTGTTGGAGAAGTAGGCGTGCCACCTAAGAGAAGCAAAGTCATTTAAAAGTTTGGTGCACTTCGCATGCCTCGGCTGCCAGTCTTTTACGCTTCCGATGGTTGTTGTCGCAGCCAAACACAGCGCAGTGGTAGCGTGTCGACCTGTTATCGTCCAACATTTCGATTTTCAGCAGCACAATTGCTTTAGCGCGTCAAAAAATGGAAACAACACACTGACCTCTCACGTGCCGCGCTCTGCAAAGCGCGGGAATCCGCACACACCAGCGGAAGTGGCCGGACGGTCGGACACGCGGTGGACAGAGAGAAAGTGGCGAAAATGCACCGATTCGAGGCTACCCTCCTCCTCTCCGTGAAAAAGGTCTATACGAGCAAGAGCGAGTGCGAGTGATTTCTCTGCGCATTGTAGCTAGGACAGTCGCAGAAGATGTGCTGTAGTGTCTCCTCGCTACCACAGTTGTCACAAAACGGGTTGTCAGTCATTTCGATTCGAAAGGAGAATGACTTTGTGAAAGCCACTCTTAGCCATAAACGGCAAAGCAGATTGGCCTAGGTGTCTGAAGACGTAAGTAGTCAGGCAGTGGCGATGGTGGGTTGTGGTTGTTGCAGTCTGCTTGCTGTATTACAAGTGGAGGAAGTCATTTCTTGTGCGGACGCTCGAAGTTGGCTAGCAGCATTGGTCCTTGATAGGGGTATTGTTTCAAGCCTGTCACCTTGAAGAGCTAATCGAGCAGCATTGTCGGCGTGTTCATTGCCTATCAGGCCGCAGTGACTTGGCAGCTACTGAAATGTCACGTGGTGTCCTTTCTCTAACGAAGTAAGGAGGAGATACCTAACCTCGAAACCAACTGCTCGTATGGTCCGTGCCGCAGGGCTGATAGCAAAGATTGCAGGGCTGCCTTCGAATCGCAGAAGATTGACCATCGTTGAGGCGGTTCGCGGTTGACTACACAAAGTGCAGCGCGAAGAGCCGCAAGTTCTGCTGCCGTCGATGTCGCAGGGTGGTCTGTTTGAAACTGACGGTAATAGCTTTCGCTGGGACGACCACTGCTCCGGACGAACGCTGGAGGGTAGTTGATCCATCGGTATAAACATGCACGTGATCAGCGTACTCCTCGTGCAAAAGATTCAGATATAGCTGTTTCAGCACTGGAGATGAGAGCTCAGATTTTTTTCTGATTCCCGGTGCGCTGAGGTGCCCTTCAGGTCGAATGAAGCACCAAGGTGGTATCGCTGGCTTAGATGCGGGGCTGAAGCCTGACGGAAGGTGGGCAGAATGGTTTGCAATCGTTGCACAATACGATGCCCGTGGTCTTTCTGAAGGCAATGTTGCAAGGTGGTGGCAATGGGCCGGGGAAAAATTCCTGATATGAGCTCTCAAGGCTTCCACCACAATGTGCGTTTGCATAGATTGGTCCCATGCAATGTAAATAGTCGCTTCAGTCGACGCGCATTTCGGCAAGCCAAGGGAAACTCTGAGAGCCTGAGCTTGTACAGCCTGCAGAGTGCGAATATTTGTCTTGCCTGTTTTAGTCAGTACAGGAGACTATATCTCAAAAAACCGAGAAACAGTGATCTGTACAGTTCCAGCATTGCGTCTACCGACATCCCCCAGGTTTTTCCACCCAGGAACTTGAACAGCTGGGAGATTGCTGTCAGGCGCTGTTTCATGTAAGACAAATGCGGGCTCCAACGAAGGTCTCTATCCACGATTATACCCAGAAATTTGTGATTTCGGTCATAAGCAATGGTCCGCCCTTCAATAGAAATGGCATAGTGGAGTCATTGGTTTACGTGTGAAGGCCTCTAATGCACATTTTTTCGCGGATATTTTAAGGCCTTGCTTGCCGAGATAGCTCGCTGTCTAACTTGCAGCTTTTTGAAGCCTCGCTCGTATCTAGAGGCGTGTGACGGCTGATGCCCAGACACATATTTCGTCTGCGTATGCAGATATCTCGATCGTACATGGCAGGTATTCGGTAAGTTTAATGAGAGCGAGAATGAATAGAGTAGGTCTTAGTACTCCGCCCTGAGAAACGCCCCGGCAGGCATAGCGTCGTGTGGATGGGCCGTCGTCGGTTGACACAAAGAAAGATCTTGCTGTCATGTAGCTAGCAATCCATAGAAAAACTCGACCACCCAGGCCAACCATCTCAAGGGCGTCGAGAATGGCCTCGTGTAGCACGTTATCGTATGCGCCTTTTACATCTAGGAACAAGGCTGCAGACATACGCTTGCGTGATTTCTGCTGTTGAACATACGTTACGAGATCAATGACATTATCGATAGATGAGCGATCACGTCGAAAGCCAGCCATGGAGTTTCGATAAACCTTGTAATGTTCAAGATACCACTCGAGGCGGCTAAGGATCATCCGTTCCATTATCTTTCCCACGCAGCTGGCCAGTGCGATAGGGCGGTATGAGGCAAGTTCAAGTGGGGTCTTGCCTTGCTTCAGAAGTGGTACCAAACGACTTGTCTTCCATTCGTCAGGACACTGCCCTCCTGCCAGGATGCGTTGTACAGACGTAGCAGCTCTCCCCGCGCAGTCTTACCCAGATTGCACAGGGCTCGATATGATATACCATCTGGCCCCGGTGGTGAAGAACGCCTGCATAGGGCTAGTGCCGCCTCAAGCTCCTCCATTTTAGTTGGAAGGTCCATGCGGCTGTCACGGGAATGAGGGGCGTCACTTCCGGCCAGAGCACCTGGACGAACTACTTGGTCTGCTATCCTCGCGCAAAAGTCTTCTGCGACATCAATGTCTCGCCGCTTTTGGAAGAGCGGAAGCGCCTTGAACGGAAAACGCTGTTCAGGAATGCAGCGCAGACCACGCACCGTTCTCCATATGTGAGATAGGGGCTTGCGGGGGTCTAGTGTCTGACTAAACGTTCTCCAACGTTCGGAGGCTAACTTGTCCATACGACGCTGAATCTTCTTTTGCATTCTTCTGGCTGTTCTAAGGTCGTGGACGGATTTTGTGCGCCGATATCTGCGTTCCGCACGGCGGCGAAGCGCTCTCAGTCTTTCCAATTCGGCATCAAAGTCGTCCCGCCTGGATTTAAAAGGTATCGTGCGCGTGGCATCTTGCATTGTGCACTTGAGTACTTGCTCTAGCCCAGTGCTTAGACCCGCTTGGCAAGCATCTTCCATGTCGGACTTAAACGTGGTCCAGTCAATTCTCCGAACGGCCTTCTCCGGACCAGATCTGGACATCCCTTTGATGTGAAGATAAGTGGGAATATGGTCACTCCCGTGTGTCCCAATATCCGAAAACCACTTAGCACATCTGGCGAACGAGTTGGAAACGAAAGCAAGATCAAGGCAGCTGCCATATTTCACACCTCGAAGAAAAGTGGGGCTGCCGTCGTTCATCAGGGTGAGGTCATGATTGTAAGCGAAACTTGCTAATCTGCGCCCTCTTGCATTTGTCCTCGTACTTCCCCATGGCAGATGATGTGCATTGAAGTCTCCTATGATGACCATGGAGCTGGACACAGGGCCAAGATACTAGCTAATCTTTTTGAGTCAAAATTACTTGAAGGCGATATATAAACACCTATGAGAGTGAACATGAGTTTGTTCTTCTTAATTGCCAGGCATATATATTGATTGCCATCATGAGGCGTAATTGGATGCAACAAATAAGTGAGTTCCCGACGAACATAAACGATGACTTTGCTGCATGCTCCACTTGCTGGGGATATGACAGCTTCGTACCCCGATAGTCTTACTGGCTTCGATAAGTTGGGCTCATAAATTATGATGACTGGGAACATGTTAGAGTGCACAAACTGACGAAAGTCTGAAGGGCGCGATGCTAGTCCTCTGGCGTTCCACTGGATAATGGACGCTGCCTTGACTTCTCGGAAAAGAGAGTGAACGTTAGTCATGTTTGTACTCGAGGGATTCAACCACTGGGCTTAAGGCGTCCAGTACTTTGAGAGTACTTTGACATGAGTTGTGCTGAATTACACATTGCCTGAGATATTTTATGCTTTGTTTGCTGAAGCAGTGAATATTTTTTATCGGAGCATGTTACGATTATTAAATACGCTTTATCATTGCTTCTTTGCAAGTTCTCGAAGAAAATAGTGCAATCAATGGTGGTCTTTTTGGTGCATTTGAGGCAATTTTTGAAGCCCTGTGCATCTAGTTCAAGAGCGTATAATATTTTTTTTAAGTGCGATATGACACCTATATGCAGTATCAATTCAGACTAGCCTAAGGATATTATATAGGGGAACAGAGAACGTATGATGAAGGGAATGACGCAAGGGAAAATGGCTACATGGTATAAGTCAGGGTCTCAAACTCACCTCAGCTAGAGGGCCGCAGCCACGAAATTTAGTTCCGAAAGGGCCGAGCCACGGAAGAAAATAAGAGCGGGGGGTTTAGTTTACGCTAACATTCCCCCCCCCCCGCCCACAACAGCAATTCCTTCCCCCCCCCCCCCCCCCACGGCAACGCCAGTACTTGGCCAGTGCTTGGCAATAGTGGAGTGACCTAAAGTCGCCTGTACAGTTACATGTGATGGCTGCTAACTCTATGGCACATGGTAAATCCATTTTCGCAGTGTGACGTTAACCAAAAAATTAGATTTTATCATTAACGCTCTCCTTAAAGAAAACACCACAACTCTCAACAAATTTACAGTAATTCTGACGGTGCGCTTCTACTAAAGACAGATGATCAAATAGTCATAAAGAAACGCTTAAACGGCTTAGTTTTGGGGAAAAAAGATTTGCACACATATGCATTTTTCCCCTTTGAAAATCTGTATATTTGCCTCAACAAGTGCGAGGGTTTATGAGAAGGTGTTCAAGGTCAGCCTCGTTCACTGAAAAATTGGGTAAAGATAAAAACGTGTACCTGCAGTTGCCGATAGAAAGAAGCAAATTCCATTTTGAAAACAAAGTTGATAATCATCGCTAGATAATTGCAAGGAGAATTTTCTAATAACTGCGGCTTCTTGTAGAAATGAAGAAACAGCTGCATTTCAAAGCTGTTATCGGACAGATTGACTCTCTCCCTAATGAATACGTCCGCACCTACACTAAATAGGCACTCGAAGGACGCATTGGATGGTACTCTTACGTAACGTCTGATAAATGAAAATAGCGCGAAAGAACGTAGGACGAGGCAAAGAAAGCTACAGCACAAACGCATGTGCTGTAGCTTTTTTTTCGTGTCGCCCTACGTTTTTTCGCGCAATTTACATTCATCATGAATTACCGCCTCGCCCAACAGTCAATTCTTAACGCCTGGCGGGCCGGCATGAGTACGCCGCTGCTACAAAAGAACGTCGGGGCGAGCTCTGTAATAGTCGCCAATGAGACGACGGAATTTTGTGTAAAACTTCCGGGATAATTGAAAAAAAATATAACGAGTAACGTGACGCCTCACGTTACCGAAAAATGTTGACGTAAGTACGTTACCCGTTACAGTTCCTAAATAGTAACGAGTACATTCTTGGAAACATTTCGGCGCGCACACAAAAGACGAAAACAAAAGGCGAGTAGACAAACGGCCGCGAACTCACAACTAAGTTTATTGAAGGAAGTACACGAAATATATAACCCAGGGTAGCTCAAGAGCGCATGTGCGTAAAAAGAATCAAACAAACAAACACTTGACACTGAGTACACTGAGTACAAACAAACACTGAGTAGCACTTGACTTTCAAAATCTGCTGCACGATGTAGATACTTCTGCAAAAATTACTGTCATGATGTGTTTTTTCTTATGTTTCCTTATGTTTTGCTTGTTTGTTTGTTTGATTCTTTTTACGCACATGCGCTCTTGAGCTACCCTGGGTTATATATTTCGTGTACTTCCTTCAATAAACTTAGTTGTGAGTTCGCGCCCGTTTGTCTACTCGCCTTTTGTTTTCGTCTTTTGTGTGCGCGCCGAAATGTTTCCAAGAATGTCCTCAAACCAACTCGCCCAGCTCTCCATACAGTAACGAGTACGTTACCGCCAACACTGCATATTACACTGTATTTGCTTTGTCGCATAATAGAACTGTACTGCTGTGAAGCTAACTATATTAAATCTGTTATTTTGCACACTAGTAAATAATGTAATTATACAGTGCATTGAATCTGAGGGGCGGTGCAGGCCACGGAGGGAAGTAAGCAAGGTGCTCATCAAATTATGTAGGGCGCGCGCAGCACGCAATTTCTTTGCACTCCATAGTGATGGATTTGCTTCAGTAAGCTTCACCGCTACACAGTTGTGTAACGCGATCGGAACTACATGCCGTGCTGTGAAGCGTACAAGCCGTTCGTTGCCGGAAAGAGTATCGCCACGTCTCTTCAAGTACCCAAGACGCCTCCTGGTCCGGCACGCGCGTGTCATAAGAATGGGTTGAAGAAAAATGAATAACAGGTAAACTTTCATGGATTAGAAGCAGCTTTAGAGTGACCAATCGTTTAAAAAGACTGTCCGAGATGTGCGATTATTTTAGAGAAGTTTTATACAGGCGTATTTTATATTACTAATTAGTAATATATTGAACTCTTTCGTGATCCCCTTTGAGTTCGATGTGTCCTAGTTTTACTGTATCCGCCTAGCCGAAGGTGTGCACTATTCGCGACGTATTTATGGGCATGTTGAAAGGTGATTTGTATAGCAGTTACTGAAGCAGTAAGGACCGACGAAGAAAGAACAAGCGCAGGTATTGTTGCTCTTTCTTCGTCTATCTTTAGTCCTTCTGTAACTGTTCTACTCAGCGCATTCCAACATAAACTTGCACAAACCAGCCCCTGCCATGTTGCCTGTGTTAAATGGGGGGTGCCCTTCCTACTTGAGAGAAGGAACACTGGCAGTGCCTCTTATTGGAATACGTGGTAGCGAGGAGTAGAAGGCGGTGACTTTGACTTTAGATCTAGAACATCTCGTTTTTACGTTCCTAAGTTCGAATCCTCTACCAAGCCACTCCACTACATTTTCATGCGTACAGTGGCGCCTGAAACTGGCGAGAAAATTGCCGAGAGCTAGAAGCTGCGAAATCAGTCCAGGTGCAGTCAAATTCATATATTAGGAATACCACTCGCTGAGCTTCAGCAGAGAACATCCTCACCAGAACAGGAACGGGTTACCCTTGTGCAATATTTCTTCTTTCTCCCTCATCACTCTTTCAAATAACCCCTGACCCTCGGTATCCAGCGGCTGCGGAGCACATGGCCAAGGTGGCAGTCCGATCTACGACTCACCAGAAGGGGCTAAGGATACCTGGGCGCAGACAAGCAACCACTGAGGACAGTGTTTTAGAAACGTTTAACGCGCGAATAATTTTGGGCGAATCTGGTTTAGCAGTGCACTTTTACGAATTATCGAGATTGCCTACAGTACCTCAGTGACCTGCCTGAGGTTAAGACTTTGGGGAGGCCCTCTGGACAAATGCCTTGCGGACTATTGAACGTGCCCTCTGCTGTGAAGTTGCTCCACATAAAAAGAATACGAAGCGCGATTCGTAATTCTTGGTGACATACAGGGCAAAATTGATTAGTACTGTAGCAATAATACAGTGGAAGCAACAGTCACAATGAAACAAAATAGATGATATATTAGAGCTAGTGCCCCCCTATGCTCCAACGCTCATTCATGGCAATGGAAAAAATAAAATGTCTCTTTGAGGATGCAGAATGAGCAATGAGAAAGGCACAGATCAATATACCACTCTCATGGGCGATGTGGCATTCATGTAGACGTGCCTGAAAAACGGGACTGTGGAACAGGCAACTGGCAAGTACGACTCTGGGAATACTGGAGGAGAGATGCTGGTAAACATGGCGAAAAGGAATCCACTCAGAATAATGAATACCTCCTTTCGGAAGGGCAATAACAGGAAGTGCACTCGGAGGAGCTCTGACGGGGAAATGATAAATAAAGTAGATTTAATACTCTGCCAACCCCACCATGGTGTGGCCTCTAGAAGTGTTAGGGAGGGCAAATGGCACTCTGATCGTACGTTACTGATGCCTGGGATTTCTCTCCATTTGAAGAGAAAAAGAACACTGACATTTCGAAGTGTTTTCGGTAGTGTGAAAATTGTTCACAGAGGTAATGTGCAGTAGGATAAGGACAACACGACTTCGTTCAGCAAATAGAGAACGCTGCCTTCAAAAAGATATATGCATGCCGGGAATCAGGTACTTGAGGAATCACCGGAGTGGTTCGTCTCTCTACGTGGTTTTCATAGTATACGAAAAGATATTTCATTCAGTTGAGATACTAGCAGTCATAGGGGCACTGCTCGATCAAGGATCACAGGAAGCACATATAAATGACTTAGCGAACACCTGCAAAGCCTCCGCAGCCGGCTTAATTCTCTACAAGAAAAGTGTAAAGATTCCGATGATGAAATGAGTCAGCAAAAGAGACAATTTCTTCAACTCTATTCACTGAATCCACAAATAATGATTCCGAATTCACTCTGAGAAGAATTAAGAGTAAAGAACTACGGCAAATGTCTCAGCGACCTACGTTGTGAAGGTGACATTTTCTCGTTCAGCAACACTGGAGATCAACAGCAGCAAATGACTGACGGCCTAGCCAAGAAAGTGTGTAAGTTAGGTTGAAGGATGATATGTAGAAGGGCAAAGGCTTCTTGGGAAGCTTGTCAAGACAACAAAAATTTATGAATGGCAGTCAGGCCTCTTGAGTCTGTGCAAGAATATGTGCAAGGAGGAGGGAAAGGAGGTGAGGAGAGGGTGAATCATAGCATAGCCTTGTATAGCATAGCATCGGAAGGAGGTAGGAAATGGAAGTGAGGGTGAGGAGCATGGAAAGGAGGAGGGGGAGAGAGTAAACCATAGCATAGCCTTGTATAGTATAGTATAGCAAGGGGGTGAGAAAGGGAAGGGATGGTGAGGAGGAGTGATGTGAGGGTTAAGAGAAGGGAAAGGTGTAGGAGAGAGGGTATAGCGTAGCAAGAGGTGGGAAAGGGAAGTGAGGGTGAGGAGTGATGAGAGGGAAAGGAGGAGAGGGTAAGGCATATCATAGCCATGTATCGTATATCACAGCAATGGGTGAGAAAGGTAAGTGAGGGTGAGGAGGAGGGAAAGGCGGAGGCCACCAAAGGCATTAAAATCACTAATTCGCACAAACTCGTTTATTAACTTTTTAAATTATTAGCTGTTGGTTATATGAAAAAGTTGTAGCCCGTCGCAGTTTATGGCATGCCAGTTTCTTAGAAATGCCCAAAATTGCACGTAATTTGTGACGCTCATCATGGAGTTTCAGTGGCGATATCAAAGCCGAGTACGCAGGAAATGCGGCCGCTTTGTTACGTCAAACCAGAACTTCCCGTGACGAACTTTGAATGATGGCGCTTTGCCGCAGTATCTTGTCGTGAAAAGTGGTGAAACCCATCACTTGCACCAGCGAATTACGTTACCTTTGCGTGTGACGTTTCGTGCTTATCTGTTCCTTTCGCGCTATGCGCAAGAAAACAGTAACTTCCAACTTTTATTTCACTGTGCAGCATAAAACTGCGTGGCAGCGAGTGCCGCCCTTCTTGGCGGCAGCTGGAGGAGTGCTTTGCGCCTGTTTGCAGCCCCGATTCCTGCGTGCCCGGCGCGCTAGGTTTCGATATCGCCCCTGGAATTCGATGTTGAATATCTCAAATTACGTGCAATTTTTTGTTATTTATACAAAATGACTATGACATATATTGTAACGGCCCTACAACTTTTTCTCATAAACAACTTCTCTTAAATAAACGAGAAAAATAATTGCGAATTTTCGCTAATTAGCGATTTCAACGTAACTATTGCTGGGACAAAGTGTTTTCGCCCCCACGGTGAGCGAAGCCGACAGGTGCTGGACTGTCACAGCATTTTTGCGCAAAATCTGCAATGGATAGAAAAAAAAAATAAGAAAAAGCACACTTGTAACCAGCTCACAGAAAATTTTCGTTTGTTCGTCAACTTCTTAAGGCTTATTCGTTATACTCTGATCTTCTCGGGGCGCCGCGGCGGTTACGTTTCGTCACGTTAAAGGACCAACCAGATGAAGCACACTTTCCAGTGAACAGTCGGCGGCGTGCCGTCGTCGTGCTGCACGCACATTCAACGAAAAACGGGCGGCCGCCGTCATGATTTCAATGTTGCTAGAAAGATATTTTGTTTTTGCGGAAAAGTCATTTATGATTTAATGGCAACATAGAGAACAGTTTATTGTTCAAGTTTGATGTCCACTTGACTCATTTGAGCCAGAAAGAAGCGAAATAATGCTGTTAAAAGAGAAATTAACATCCGTGTTGTAAGTGTCATAGCAGCAGCATCCCATAGTTTTGGCCATCTTCGGTTTTGTATGGCATATTACTCAGGGTTTATGAGCCCAGCGGTTCAGGTGACCAGGTTGATTAGCGCAATTTACTTGCACTAGATTCTAAACGCGCGAATTAAGGTACAAAAACATTTATGAGCTCGCGCGCGCGCATGATCACACATTTGAGCCCTCTTTCCTCGCTCTTTCTATCGACTTTGGCCTCAGCTGACACGTACGTTTAGAAACCACCAGCACTTGGGGGGGTTTTTTCAATTATTTTCGGACAGCACGTGCCCAGAAATCGTCAGATGCAGTCGAGTGATGACTAGCTTGTGAAGCCCGCCACAGCTTCTAGTTGGTCGGGTTTTTTCGCGGCGTAGTCCTCACGAAAAAAAGAAACCGGAACATTTTAGCGATTGAAACAAAACGCGCGAACATCGTTTGGTATCACGTATACAACATGCAGCACGGAATTCGTTTGAGTAAATAACAAGCAAAAACGAGCGTCAGAACCCCATAATTGATGACAAGGCATGATAAGCCCGTCGCGCTCCCGCAATCCTTTCCCTGGAAAGATTGCTGTTGCACAAGCTGCCACGGCGGCAGCAACTCGCGACGTGGGGAGTGATGTCACTATCTTTTCATATATACAAGAAACCAGCCTATATATGAAGAGCAGAAGGGGTTATCGTCAGCGATAATGAGGCTGAGATTACGAAACCCGCCAAGGACTACTTCCTATCGCTTGTCAGAACAACCTTGGACTTGCATGCTACAACGACACAAATCAACCAGCCACGCGATCATGTTTGTATTTGGTATTGGCCACGAATGCAGCGAAAGTGCTCGCTGAACACAGTACGGTGTATGACAGCGACCGCAAAGTTGTACAACGCATTCCGTTCGAGTATAGCCATAATTAATAGCCGAGAGGGCACGGAGGCACCGACAGGACAGTAGGTTCACACTTGCCTTTCTTCACGTTGCAATTACTCGTTACCTTTGCCGCTGGTTCTGGGTGCGCTGGACTCGCGTGGCGAGCCAATCGTCCGTGCTCGCGTCGCCGGCAAATTCGGTGAAGCTGTTTCTGCTACAGTTTGCCCGCATTGAAGTCATCACCAAATCCGAGTATGGAACGAAGCCCCACTCGTATCTTCGTCTCATAACAGCGCACACTTCACGTTACAGCTCAGACTTCACTTTTATCGAAACGAAATGTAAGCGGCGTTCGTTGGCGTATTACTGCGGGGACAAGCAATGCTAGACCATAGCTTGCTGAGTCACAGTAGTACGTATGTAATGTTTATTAGATTGTTTTCATGCGTGCAGCAAACACTGCAAGCACAATTAAAGTTTAACAAGCACCGCCACAACTGCTGTTGGGCAGCCGTTATTGTAACAGACTTACTTACGAGTGCATCGCATGGTAGCTGGCTAAGGGTCGTTGCAGCATGTTTGTCAGTGTTTGTGTGCAACATTAAAATCATCAACCACAACAAACGGAATATCTTTCTCTTGTTAAATACATGCAAAGCGTCTTATAAAGTTTTCAATGTATCTTATTGCTGTTCCTGCGTTCATATAGACTGTGAATCGCATGGGATATGAGGAAATGGTTTCGTGAAGTACGTGACAGGCATGTCATGTTATTCGTACCATGATCTGTCGCTCATGTTCGTCATACACTCATGTCCTCTTATGCAAATTTTGGTATATCATCACAATCATCATCATCATCATCATCATCATCATCATCATCAGCCTGCCTTGCGTCCATTGCAGGACGAAGGCCTCTCCCAGTAATCTCCAACGCACTCTGTCCTGCGCGAGCTCATTCCATGTTAATGCCTCCGAATTTTTTTTTTATTTCATCGCTCTATACCTAACACTTGGCTGTCCTCGTTCGCGCTTGCATTCTCGTTGTATCGATTCCGATGTTCTTACTGACCATCTGTTGTTTGTCCTTCTCGTGAAGTGGCGCCGTCACGGTGGTCTAGTGCTTACGGCGCTCGACTACTGACCCGAAGGTCGCGGGATCGAATCCCGCCCGCGGCGGGTGCATTTTCGATGGAGGCGACAATGTTTGAGGCCTGTGTACTTAGATTTAGGTGCACGTTAAAGAACCGCAGGCGGTCGAAATTTCCGGAGAACTCCACTACGGCGTCTCTCATAACCATATCCCGGTTTTGGGACGTTAAATCACAGATATTATTATTATTCTCGTAAAGTGGCCTGTCCAGCTCCATTTTTGCCTTTTAATATCTACTAGGATATTTGCTGCCCCTGTTTGTTCTCTGATCCACTACGCTATCTTAGGGTTACGCCTATCATTTTTTGTTCAAATGCACGCTCTGTGGTCCTCTGCTTCTATTAGGGTTTCTTTGTCATTCACCAGGCTTTTGCGCCATATGAAGGAAGGAATACAAAAGGGAGAAGGCAGGGAGGTTAACCAGACAGCACGTGTATATACAAGTTAGTTAATCCCTTCCTTTCTGGCCATCTCGTGGCATCAATTTATGCAGACCATGGTTAACGACACCCATATGCTTGGCATAACTAAACCGATATGACACTTAAATCAGACAGGTCGGCATGAAATTTTCGTAGATATATTTGCTGCATACCTGAACTGACAACCCAGGAGTTATTTTTGCATAGCTTTCCTTCTGCATAGCCTTCATTAGATTCTAGCCCGCTTTATTAAGTCTACACAAAAATTTCCTCTGAAAGTTGTGCAGGCCCATCGGATTATTCGTAGTGTGTCTTGTAGCGGCTAAGTGCAGAAAAAGTTGCCTTTTAAATGGCACGGCTGTATTTCCTAATACCGGGATGCTATCCTCTGACATGCCGAGCAAAGCGACTGAAGTA
Organism: Rhipicephalus sanguineus; assembly: GCF_013339695.2. NCBI lineage: Eukaryota > Metazoa > Arthropoda > Arachnida > Ixodida > Ixodidae > Rhipicephalus > Rhipicephalus sanguineus. The sequence goes on along the minus strand of NC_051176.1, from coordinate 210,189,814 downwards.
ATATCACGAAAAGTCAGTCTTTACACAGCTGCCTGAGCTATGGGGCTCATGGAAGTATAGCATTTGGTTTTGGTGCCGGAGCTTCGCTCGAGAGCTGCGTTGCCTTGCGGTTAAGTTGACCATTTGAGGAGCCTTCACCATAGTGTGCTGACGCCGAAGGCTTGTTTGCATGGGCAACATCAAGATCTTCTGGAAATTGAAGGCAGCATTCTATATGTTCAAGGAAATTAGAAAAAAGAAACAGTTCAACAACTAGGTATCAAAACAGAAAAGCGAAATGGACCTTAACTTACAATAATGAAATTTCTTTCTGAAGTGTGCTGACCGATACAAGCTTGCAAGGGAGTGTTTAAAAACTTAGGATTAAATTTGTTGCAGTGGTGACGTCTTCGCAGCTCGATTTGGCTGGAACCAAATAGAAAATATAATATATGTTTATATGCCCGTTCTGAACAAACACGCACATGCCCCCCCCCCCCCCCCCCCCCCCCACACACACACACACGGCAATGGAACGCGATGGTGCAAGTGCTCCGGCTTCGCATCGCCTCATGGTCCCCTTTAGCGGGAAATGGTGTTATTTTTTTTTTTGTGAAACAAATTAGTGCGAGCGCCTTCTCTAGAAATTAGACGAGCAGTTACGCCACTCGACAATGCGCCAAACAAAGGCGCCCGACACTACCTAGTTGTCAGAGACGTGAAACTACGGAATCGTAAAGTGGCTGCGCACGGTGCCTGCTAGTTCGTCATACCCTGGAAAGACTGCCGAGGCCAGCCACTCATGCAAGAAATGCATTTGAAAGATCTTCTTGAATTCTACTGACTCGCGCTCACGCGGGCCATTCGTCCAAGCGAGCGATGAGATTCATTGAAATTCCCGTAAAAGGCAATGTTTTACGCAGAAAACTTCAGTGAACCAAGCATGCAGCTACGCATATCCAGCTGGTACAGTCTCCGTTCCGTCTCGAGCGTTTCATCAGTCCTAGATTTCTCGGCGAAACCTGCTACATAATAGCTCTACATGGCACACCAATTATACTTATTACAGACGCTTACGCATTCATGCAGCCTGCTAATGCACGGCCGAACTCTTCACTTCGTCCCGGTCGCATACAATTTCAAGCCACACAACAAAGTCACAGCTCAAAGCCAGCGAGGAGAATGGCGCACAGCATGCAAGAGTTCCCGATTTGTTATCCGCCTTGCCGCTAATTTATAAGCAGTATAAACACTCACCACTCACCTCTGTGAAGTGACCGCAGGATCAAAAGTCCGAGGCGTCAAAGGAAAACTTCTTAACGTTGGTCCCAGAGCTTCCGGAAGGAACAATGCTTCGGAAAGGAAAAGACAGCTACTGTTCCAGATAAAACTCGCGAATCAACTCGGATCCACATAAAGTCCCCGCCTGTTACGGTTAATCTATCTTTAGATGCGAGAAACCAGCGAAAACTCGTAACAAGGACGAAGAAGAAGGCACATTATCACACACCGTGGTGTGCGACTGAATGTTCCTTCTTATTCGTCCTTGTTACGAGTTTTCGCTGGTTTCTCGCATCTAAACATGAAGCAACCGGCCCAGCTTTTCACCCTTCTTTAATATTTCTTGAAGACTGTTTTAGCTGGAACGTATGTGGACCAAGATTAAGAGTGTACTGGCACCTTACAATTTCAATCCGTTGCAGCAAGACAGTTTTGCGTTTCCGACTGAACGCTTGCGAAACCACCATAGCGCGTAACCAACGATAGCACACCCGCGGTCGAATGTAATCCATTGCCCGGAACTGCATTTTGTTCGTTTTCATATGGAAACTGCCACACGATTGAAGCATCTGTTAACATTTCATAGCAGACAGGGGTGGATACATGATTTTTCAGAAGGGGGATCGGCTTGAGATATCATTAAAAAAATGAAGGGGCGGGGGGGGGGGGGGGGAGCGAGTCAGAACATTCGGGCCTCCCCTCTGAATTTGGCAGTGATAGAACACGAAAAGCTGGAAAAATACGCATAGTAAAGGAATACGCGCGCAAGGCCTCTCAACAAAGCCTACCTTATTAAAAACTCGACAATCGAAAACAAGCTACAAACAACACGGTCCAGCACAATCGCTGAGAATCGATGACACGCTCGAGCTACCTGTCTAACATGTAACTGTTATCGCAATGTAATAAACAAAGTTCTGACGTCAACAGCAGTGCGGGCACACGCGAGTAGCCTCGATGCAGCTTTGAAGCTCGTACACGAATCCGGTTTGTCTGTGCACGCCGCACGCAGCGCGAAAACTGTCTCGTTCCGGCATGACAAGGAGCATTGTTCTCTCATGAGCGCTGATGCTGTCACATACCGCGGCCCTGCAACGCCTTTCTTAGTTATATTGGAATAGTCTCGTTATTGACGTATGACTCTTCACGAGCCATATGCCGCAAAAATTTTTCGAATCCTTCAAGTATAAGTGGTGTTACCAAATTATAGAGATCACGTTTCGCAGCTTTCTCCCTCAACTCAACTCCGCGAGCGCGCGGAAAGCTGCGCTGGGCATGAAGGGAGGGAGGGCGGAGGTGCGAGGAGGCGCCGAAGAGTTTTTTGCTTCATTTTTTTCTCTCTGGCGTCTCGGCGCAACCACGTGGTCTGTGGCGCCACTTCCGGTCGGCTCGCGCGGTCGTCGTCGAGCGGCGGAGCTCATCGCACCGTGTATCGCGCGTGCTTGAAAACTGCGAGTCGGTTTGGTAATGTTGGGTGTGCACCTCGAACTGCCGTAGTGTTTTCATCGCTCTGCCAACCATGGACGCGAACTGGCGTGCGCGTTTGGAACGAATGACAGCTGAGATGGGTTTCGACCCACACTCCGATACACCGCCTCGTCGCACTGCTCGCGCTTGAATCGTATTCAACACGGCAAAGTTGCGTGCACCCTTCTCCCAGTGGCGGTACTTCGATGCTGTTTGCTCTTCGAATGCGGGCGCACAGCGAGTGCGGGCTGACAACAAAGAACTAAAGACTAGAAGAAAGGATCGTGGGGCATCGGGCCGGCGCGGACCCATCCCCCGGCTGTCTGCAGCTACCGTGAAAATGCGAGTCTGCTTGGTTGCTGTGTCGCGGTTTCTCGGGAACTTGAGACTACGGGGAGGATACGCCGAGGTACGGCTCGATGACATACTGAACAGACAGCGAACGGGACTCTCGCCATACAGCGAACACAGGTATCCTAAGCTAGCCGGTGCCAGCATTGTTATCGGAGAAATGCTGCACCGCTGCCTCGGTCGGTCGTGAGAACGTGCCGACGATGCAGTTTCCAGCTGACGAGGCAACACTCGAACGGCTGCCACTCTCAACGGCAACCGGCGATGGTCAAAAGCACAGAAATATTCACGATTTCGGCACTGCACATGGTGAAGAAAACGCAACCATGCAACTACGAGCAGACGAGCTGTCGGTGAGACCGGCAGTGCTAATATTAATGTTTGTTCGGTGTTTTAACGGCATAACACAATATAAACATACATATTATCTACTTATTGAACTCAAAATTAACAACGAAGGTAATAATGAGGGTGTTATCGTGATTATAACATCAGCCAATGGTGGAACTGCCGACAATCGCGTCATATATTGCGGACTAATACATCATTTGTCGAGAGAAGAGGGAGCGATTTTCAGCTGACTTTGAGAATTTATTGTAAATTCCAGGCCGCTCGCTTCGCTATAATATTTGGCTCGCGTATTCTCGGGAGCCTCGACTACCGATTGGCAGCGCTTTTTGACCCTGCTTAAAAAGTGTTGCAGGGCCCCTTTAAGAACGGCGGACGTAAACACGGCGTTATAGTCGTAAGCAGCAGCCAAAGCAACGGAACGACGTGCTGCTTCTCGTCGGCCGCGAGTTTAATACGCACGCACGCTCCGTGTGTGCCCATGCGGAGCGCGCTTAGCTTTCAACATGATAGAAATGCGCACGGTGGCCGCTACATGGCAGCAGATTTTGCATAAGGTCTATAGTGTAGCTACCGCGACCACCACCGAGGGACGCCAGGTGCCGACGCCGCGAGCGCTAGAGCGAACGCGTTCAAAGAAAAAAATGAAGCAGTGCACGACGATATAAATTTTGTGCGGGACTTTGGCCATTGCCATTTCCTGCTGTTCAGTTCCAAGCAATCTTGGGGACAAATAGAGAGAATACGTCCCTTGTATAGCCTGCGATAACGTCCTGTAACGCAGAGTATACTTCAAATATTCAAAACATTAACGCCACAGGCGATTTATGGGGCTGTCTAGTCGAAAAGTTAGATCACTCTACGATACGTAGAAAGGTGCTTTAGGGTTCCTTTAACAAGCAAGGAAAATAAATGATTAACTCCCAAGTTAACCACTGGCACTGAAATTGAGCTATCCTAGCAATCGCGTCAACACCAAAATGACCTGTCATAGTTTAGTGCTTCGGCCATTGCTCACCCGAATGACTCTAGGCGAGCCAGATCATTTTAATGCAGCTTTTTGATCAAACCGTAACAACAATTTTGGTCTCATAAGCAACTTTTTTCTAAATTGAGTACATTAACCTGACTCGATGAAAAAAAAATTACCGGGCTATATTATAAAATTTCTTTTTTACTTTTGTTCTTTAAGCTCCTTTTTCGGAAAACTCTCTTTTCTCAATGAAATGAGCGTGTTTCATTAAAATGCACTAAGGTTAATTAAAGTCTTAGAGGAGGAATACAGCGCAACTAAGCTTTTCGTTTTACCTGGCTAAGAATACCTGCAATCCTCAAGGAGAATATCGTTTCTTGGATATTTAAAGCGGAGTAATCATTTAAACCCGCCATACATGCCTATAAAAGGAGAGCCCGGAGCACTTTTACACCCTCCAGCGAAAGTGTGCGGGACGCGAATTTTTTGAGAAAGTTACATTTTTGCTTCGTCTGGGAACATAGCCTCCGATTAAGTGTTACGGCTTGTAGTAGCATTTGCGACCTATACAGCTACCCGCTAGATTGGGAGCGTCATGTCCTAACAGAACAGAAATTCCCAGTTCCAGCGCAGCCCACGTCCTGTAAATTTTGCTGCGGAGTTTACGTCTTCTACCTGTTGCTACGTCATCTGACTTTATGTACGTATATCAGTCATGCATTAACGGATGTTTTAGCATTTCATGTAGACTTTCGTTGAAAATATGTTTGCATCGGCCTGAGCCTTGTATCAAACAACTCTTGCATGCTTTACCGTATAATTATACACATACATAAAGCCCCTAATACAGCCGCAGTGGGAAGTGTTGTCGAATCAGTGGTAAGAAAACAATAGCGATTGGCGCCTGCTTCTTAGTGGTTTGTTTGCTTATTAGGAAGGATACTAGCATGTCCGGGTGTATATGGATCAAGATGGGTGGGATAAGTGTGATGGATCTTTCTCGCGCCACAGCACTGTCTTGCTTCAAGGCGGAGAAGTCTTCGCCGCTAAGAGAGAGTTGGGAATTTTTTGGGCGTTAGAATTCGTAACATTCGTCGTACCAATGTGATGGTTGCACTAATTTAAATATGTATGCTCATTTCTGAAAGCGTGGGAACTGATCTCTTATTGGGCGCGAAGTAGGGCAATCAATAGGGCACAATTCGCGCGGGGAATGAAAGAAAATTATTCTCGAAGTATTGTCCTTGTAAGGTATATATATATATATATATATATATATATATATATATATATATATATATATGTGTGTGTGTGTGTGTCCAAGGGTCGTATATTGCAAAAGCACTGTTTATTAGTCCAACTTTAAATTCCATTATTTGTTACCTTGGTTCCCAAGGAGTTATTTAAACCGGCGAATTAGGGAGGGCGCCTTTATTCGAGTCAATTAGCAGCAACAAACAGAGATGAAACGCGAAAGAAATTATTACAAAATTCGGTCCGAAATTCTCATTGACTTATATGTATGATAGCTGGGCGATAAACGCCCGGTCACCTAGTTATTCTCCAGCTATTCCACGATCGATAACCGTCAATATAGGTTATTGCTCCTGCGCTTGGCCCTTTTATCAAGTTTCACAACAGAGCCTGGTGGGAACATTATGGGCAGCAGGTACAAGGAGGCTTTCTGATATGCAAGGGGCAGGGTGCGAACTCTCAGGCTTCGCGGATATCATAGTAAGACAACGGCGCCTTCTCCTGTGCAGTGTGTGTAATTCTCTGTCCCGTACCTCATTTGCGCTCTGCAGTTTGCCATCGTGGATAGCATGTACAAGCGAAACTAATTAAAATCCTCGAGAGGGCGGATCTAGGTGTTGCGGGGAATACAGCTCGCCGTCTAGCTGCGTGAGATGTGTGCGCTCCCCTTGGTATCCTGACAGGCGAATCGTAAAAGCTTGAGTCTGGCCATGCATTTGCTGCAGATGTTGTTTGCCCTCCTCGATGCACGTGTACTGTGTGTAAACCGTTTCTCTGTGAAAGGGTTCTCCCTTGTGCGTGAAGAGCGGCTTTGTTTTTCGCGTATTTTTCTCAAGTGTGTCGCAGAAATCTTTGCGCCCCGGTTTTTTTTTACCATTGCAAACAATGAGCTGCCCCTCATGGAAGCGCCTTCACACCGAGAGAATGCGATGGGAGCGAATGTCTGTTTCAGATACAAATGCAGGCCCTAATAAATTGCACGGCTGCTTTGACAGCTCGTGTGCCGTAAATACTTGTTTCGTTGTGCTTGAAAAGTGCAGAATGAGCAGTGGTAGATTAATTAGTTTTTGTTCATTACAGCGTTTCTCATTTGCCATGAGAAGCACTTTTCTTTCACAAATTTTCTAGAGTTCCGAGTTTAAGCCCGTAAACAGTACACAAGAAACATCAGGAGCAAATATACCATCATCCTTCGTTCTAGAGGCTTGCGAAACAAGAGTAATCATTAAGAGGAAGCTCATTCTTGTCTAAGCAGTAGATGCCTCATGATGATCAAAGAGCGCGCGAAAGTTGTTCGCCCGCGAAAGGAGGGCCGTCTAAGGTAAAAAAGAAAAAAAGAAAGAAAAATAGGGAAAATAAACGATCACAAATATACACAAACAAAAAGAAATAAGGGGTCAGAATAAAAAAAAGTAAAAAAAGGAATCGCAGCGTGAAGTTTCTGCAGGATCCCAAAGCAGAACCTCTAGTACAAGAGCTGTAAACATTACGCCATGACGGCATTTATTCATAAGGTGAATAGAACAACTATAATCGTTCACGCACGTGCAAGCTCGATCGTTGAGGCGCTTCATGCATTCTCGTTTTGCCACGCACGAACGGGTCCCACCAGCTCGATGCCATGAATCACGTGCTGCATCGATTGGTGCAATGTTTCGCCAATTGATAAAGCGGGCGATAAACGGTGTGTTATCGGAAATTTATAATAATAATAATAATAATAATATAATAATAATAATAATAATAATAATAATAATAATATATAATAATAATAATAATAATAATAATAATAATAATAATAATTGTTAGGGTTTACCGTCCCAAAACCACGATATGATTATGAGAGACGCCGTAGTGGAGAACTCCGGAAATTTTGACCCCCTGGGGTTCTTTAACATGCACCTAAATCTAAGCACACGGGCCTCAAGCATTTTCGCCTTCATCGAAAATGCGGCCGCCGCGGCCGGGAGTGGATCCCGCGAGCTGCGAGCCAGCATTCGAGCACCAAAACCACTAGACAACCGTGGCGGGTTATCAGAAATTTACATTTTGCTTATGCATTCCGAGTTACTTCCCCAACGAAGAAGTATTTTTCTTTTATTGATTGAAGTGAGTTATTTTGGCGTACATTCTCACTCATTTTGCAGATATGGCTGATGTAGCACTGCTAAATATAGAAAATGTAACTAAAGAAGCAAGCAGGGATGACCGCAGCAAACATGTGGTCTTTTGAAAATTTGTCTGGAAATTGGATAGTCAGCCAACAGTAGCCAGCAGTTAGCCATCAACCAGCGTAAGCAAGCACTAACGAACCTTTCCAGACACGACTTGAGCCCACCAGAGCTGGTATCACGCGTGTAAGTACGGCACATATCATGGAAAGTATATCATATCTTACTATATGTTATGTAACTCCACGAAAGTCGCAGGTACGGTCCCGGCCGCGGCGGTTGCATTACGATGGTGTTACGATCGGCACCTGCGCCGAAAGGGAAGCGGCGTCCCTTGTTCTTCGAACAAGGCGTCAAAGGGCTGCTTGCCTGCTAACAGTCGTTCAAGCACTTGAATTGTCCTCCCGAGACGGGAAGTGAGGCGCCGTGAAGTCCGACACATCAAGGTTCGCCGAGACGACCGTAATGGTCTCCGGTCGCGACATCTTCCTTGAAGAGACAGCGGTGTCAGCGCGGATGACAACCCGTTCCACTAATTGAGCGGTGAGGTACGTACTTGAGAGCAGCGGACCTTTTGATGCGCCCGGGTGTCCGAGCGTGTGACCCATCACCCCACGGCCTTCACATGGCAAGGAAGGACTCCCTTAGTGCCAAAGGTGCAGTGTGCGATGGCCACGCCCCAGTCGAGGACGTTGACCTGGGCAAGTGTGAACGGCACCCTCATTAGTGCTGTATGTGACGTGATTGGACCCTTCCAACTTGGAGCAGTTGCCCCCTCTAGGGATCTGGGGAAAAGAAACACTTTAAAATGAGCTTCGCAGGTTCACTCGACAAGAAATCTTCGTCATATAACTGAAGGTGTTCGTCACGTAAGACGAAAATGTAGGCCATGTAAAGAAATGCTTGCCACGTAAACAATGTAAATAAAGCACGTTAAGTTTCCCTTCAGTCTCTTCATGCTGCCTCTGCATCTTCCTCCCGAGTCTCCGGTGCCTGCAAAGGCCGCTCTCAACAATGGAGGCGAAATGCTAGAGGCCCGTGTTCTGTGCGATGTCAGTGTACGTTAAAGAACACCAGATGGTCGAACTTTCCGGAGGCCTCCACTACGGCGTGCCTCATAATCGTATCGTGGTTTTGGCACGGAAAACCTCAGGTATTTATTATTATTATTATTACTATTATTATTATTATTATTATTATTATTATTATTATTATTTATTATTGGTAGTAGTAGTGGTAGTAGTAGTCGTGTTATTATTATTATTACTACTACTATATAACTCATTCCCACATCCATATGTAATGATATGTCGTTCATCTTTGTCCGCATGTCTGTCACGCCACGCATATTCTGGTATATATGAAGGTAATGAAACGACTACGATGGCTTCACAGCGTACGCATGTCATTCATGCAATTCATCTAGATGTAAATGCATGAAACAGTCAAACAAAACAGCTACATACGGGGTAGTCATTCTAAAAAGACAGGGCGTGCAAACACGGACACAAGAAAGAAGTCAGGACTGTGTCCGTGTTTGCACGCCCTGTTTTTTAGAATGAATACTTACCAACTAGCTAAGCTCTCTGTTATTCTAAGCTTCATACGGGGTAGATGATCTAACTGTAGATTCACCTGAAGACGACTTCCTCTGCTAGATCAACTATTCGTTCCTGGTCCTTTTAAGTGCTTCCACGGTTTCTGCATTCGTGACCTGCTGTTCGAGTCTTGCATTAGGCAAAAAAAAACCCCTCGCTGCGCTTATGTCTGCCTCTGCAGATGGCGCACACATTCTTCCCGCCTTGTATTTTATTCAAGCTTCTTAGTGCCCTCCTACCACCACCATTGATCAATGTGTTGCGGTATACTCTGTTGCCTTCGTTCAGTATTTTCTTTTTAATATTTTGTACTTGGCTACGTTTCTTTCCAGCTTCCAGTAGGTTCCTCCAGGTGTCATCGATCTTTCCTGGGAAGCTATTTCTCTTGCTCTTGTTTTCATTTCGCGAACTTCTAGGGCCTTCACCGCTGTGCATCATTCTCTTTCTGTCTTAACCATTGCTCGGCCTGGTGCATGCAGACATTTATCTCACCAAGAGGCTTCTGTGCTCTTGTGTAGGTTAATGAAAATTTTTTCCGTAGTTTTTTTAGCGCTCGTAAACGCTTATTTTATTCACACAGCGCGACATATTTTTCAGAAATATCAGGCGTAATGCACTTTCTTTTTATTGTATACGTCTAACTTCGATGCCCTGACGCTTCAATAATCCTCTTATATTTACGTATGTTTTTTTTTATATATATATATATATATATTTTTTTTTTCTTTGTAAAAGCCGGTGGTTCATTAAGACGGAAAGGCGGGCTAGTTGGTTTCATCACACGAAAACACAACGAAAAAGGTTCACAAGGACCATTGCAGACCAACAACTGATCATTATTCCATAAGAAAGCACATATATACATTCCCGACAAGCACCTCATAATCTCTGCGCATGGGCAACACAACCCCACCTCGGTTCTTCTAACTAAAGGCTGTTGAAAATAAAATGTGAGGTGAAGGGGTGCAAAGAAGCCGAGACACTAAGAAAAATTCGGTAATCCCCTACATGCGTGGCTTTTTACACAAACTTAAGGAGGTGGCCGCTAAGTATGGTGTGAGTATAGTTTCCTCGACAAGAAACAAAGTAGGGGTGTTTGCCCTGCTGTAAATAATCTGTACGGAGACAAGCCTAATAGTATCGCTAAGAAGTGCTCGTAACGTCCTGATCACCAGGTTGTGGATTGCAAAAGAAACGTAGTTAACCAGATCCCGTTCAAATGTGGCCGGTGCTACGTAGGTGAGACCGGCCGATGTTTAAATGTAAAGTTAAAAGAACACTTGGCCAACCTGAAGGGAAGGCCTGACACGCATTTGGCATTACATTGTGCGCGTTGTTCATAGATGTTATGTGGTCCATTGTGTAATCAAAGTGCTGTTCTGTATGTTCACCCTAATCAGAAAACAAGAAAGATTGTAGAAACTTGGCATATCTCCAGACTTAAAGACGCATGTGTTAGTCATCTATCCATCGCATTGAATGAAGACGAAATTAACTTGCTAAACAAAATTGTGGTAGTGTATCGGTTCTTTTAATGATTTTATCGTTTTTTGTAATGGAATATACGGTGCCGTGTTGCTCATGCGCAGAGATTATGAGGTGCTTGTCGGGAATGTATATATGTGCTCTCTTATGGAAATAAGGTTAGTTGTTAGTCTGCGCTGGTCCTTGCGAACTTTTTTCGTTATGTCTTCATGTGGTATACAGAACATTTTCCGCAATGCCGGTAATTCATTGGTGAATTTTTTATTAAGAATGGTTGGTATTGTACGCTCAAGTATTCGTCTTACTAATAACGCGATTCTTGATCGCATAGGGACTCTTTGTCCACCTAGTAAACTAATCAGTAGGTCTGTGCACTCGGTCAATCACTCTTGTATGTGATTAACGTGTCAAAGTCAGTGCACAAGTCAACCATTTTGCCCTTGTCGTTGCTCTCCCAATTCTAGCCATTTTGCCGTACGTAGTCTGCTCGTGCTGTTATTGTTTACTGCAATGTTCGCTTTAAGGTCGGCATTTTAAGAAGGTTTCTTACCGATCGTTTTGTCTCATTTATCCGTTCTTCTAACGCCTCTCAATCATATGCATCCTTGAAGGCCTGCTTCACGCTGCGGCCGCAGATCCGCCCGTGTATATCCCCAGCGCTAGTCGCTTTCCCTGAACACACGGACAGTGTACTCACGCACACGTCCACAACACAGAATGGTAGAAATAGAGCATATCTATGCACATCACGAACCACTCATATACGCATGCAACCCTATCGACATGCGCAGAGCAGAAATATGCGCGCTACGCGCTAGCGCGTATATTTCTGCATAGATGAACTTGCATTTAGATTATTTGCAACTCGATGAATAGGTGTACATGCATCCAGATTATTTGAGCATGCGCGAGCTGTCTTTCACAAATATGCAGAGCATTCGCTCGAGGGACGACGTGTCGTGCGTCGTCGCTTTCTTTGCAAGCTGACGCCTTGCCCACTCTTCTGTGAACGTTCTGCGACAAGAGTGCGAGAAACAACGTACGCTTGTTCTCATCCGTGCAACAGCAGGATTAATAATAGTATACTTGAAGAAATGCTACGGTTTTGTGCGCTACAATGGACGAAATGATTACAAAAGATGCCGCAGTGGCCGCCTCCCGATAAATTGGGACCACCTTGTTCTTTTTAAGGGGCCCTGTCACACGTTTTCAATAGAGACAGAACGAGCTGCCGATCAGTGCTCCTGCGAACATATGGGCCAAAATGTTGTTGGCTCACACGTGGAGGCGTTGCTGTGGTTTCTTCTACACTACGCACTTGTTACTGTGCAGAAACCTTAGTAACGTAGTAATCTACCTCTCACTACGTTACTAGGTTACTTTGGTTTCTTCTCACAATTTGGATGTTAGGAACCAATCTGGCGGGCACCTTTCTTTTCATTGCAGTCCGCCGCGGTGGTGTAGCGGTTACGGTGCTCGGCTGGTGACCCGAAGGTCGCGGGTTCGGACCCAGCCGCGGCGGTCGCATTTAGATGGAGGCGAAATGCGAGAGGGCCTTCTACTGTGCGATGTCAGGGCACATTTAAGAACACTAGATGGTCAAAATTTCCGAAGCCCTCCACTTCGGCGTGCCTCACAAACAAATCGTGGTTTTGGCACGTAAAACCCGAGATAGTAGTAGAATTTTCATTGCAAACACTGTAAATGCACTCTACTCTTTCATAACACCACGCTTTTGCAACGCATGATATAACTTGAACGCGAAATCATTGAGGCGTATTTCGTTAATCTTGAAGGAAGTAGGTGTGTCAGTGCGCCATCTATATCACCCTTGAAAAAGGAGCTGATTTCTTGACAGGTATCGTCGGATTTTTCGATAATGTGCGCACATGTCACTTTTGTGAGTAAACATTTAATTTGAAAGTCAGCGCTCGTCCTCTTTTTAATGTGTCTGTTCTCGTCCTTGTCTTGTTCCTGCTGCAGCATTTCTTTGATATGAACCAACGCCCCAATTCAAAGACTGTGCACGTTAAGACACTCCAGCTGGTCGAAATTTCCGGAGCCCTCGACTACGGCGTCTCTCATAATCATATCCTGGTTTTGGGACGTTAAGCGTCAGAGATTATTATTATTATTATTATTATTATTTTATATTATTATTATTATTATTATTATTATTATTATTATTATTATTTACCATGGCTCCCAGTCGGGATGCATGCTTGCTATGCTCCTGCCCGTTTTTCGGTAAGCAGCAGTTTTTCCGCTGTGAAAATTGCTCTAAACGTGTTCATGCGAAGTGTGTAACCTGGCCTGATGAAGAGCTGCTGCAACTTTTGAAGTCTGGATCGCGCTCATTTTGCTGCAATTTATGTGATCTGAGCCGTGCTGCTGGTAAGCCTAGCGAAGACAACTCGGCGGCGTGCAGCGATGAGCACTGCAGCTCTCAAACCGGTTCCCTCTCCACGTGCACCCCTCCGGGTGGCGATCCTCGACGCGTTGGAGGGAATCTCGTTCCTCAGCGACAAGGTATCCCAATTACGCGAAGAAAACGAGCGCCTCCGTAATGATCATTCCCGCGGTGTTGAACAAGCCCGCGTGGTCGCCCCCTTCGTGCAGAGGCCCGCTTCCTGCGTGAGGAGCTGACGCGCCGCACGGCCGGAGTGACAGTGAAGGCACCTGTGATCCCCCCACGCATGTAATCGTTGACCGATCAGTGACTTCCGAGCAACCTGCCTGCTCTGAACAACCTCTCTCCGAAACACTTTCATCTTAGAATTGGCCGCCAGCTGACATAGTCACGTCCGAGCGTGGCAGTGTGATGCCTGCGACAGCCTCTTCTGCAGCGGTAACTTAGGGTGATAGAAAGAAGAAACCCGCCTCATTTGGAGCTATGACAACATCGAATATATCTGTAGCTCAACGGCCACGACGGCCACAATGGCCAAAGGCCATTTTTGTTACGAAGCTGAGACCGGACACCACTGCTGCTGACATCAAAAAACACATTGCTTCATTGGATCTGTCTCCCATCTCCTGCCGGCGACTTCAAACCAAATTGCAGTCCTATTCTTCGTTCTACATCGAAGTTGACAAGGAAACACTACAACACCTGAATGACCCTTCGATGTGGCCCCTCGGATGCTCTTCAAGCCATTTCGTGGGGAGCTGCGCGATGACATGCTTCATCCCTCTGAGCTAGTGACTGGAATCGAAAGTGCCGTTTACAGACATATTCTACCAAATGCTCGTGGTCTACGTACCAAGACACGCGAGTTTTTCTCTAATGTTCTTTCGTCTTCTTTTCCTATTATTGTTATTTCTGAAACCTGGCTAGGCACGGAAATTCCCTGATCTGACTTTTTTCCCCCCTACAACCACCTTCCGCAGTGACCGAGATTTCAGTGAAACCAAACAGAAAGGCGGTGGCGTGCTGATTGCCATTGACAATTCACTGAAATACGTTAGACGGAAACACCTAGAAGCTATCGAAGAATCCATTTGGCTAGAAACCAACCTTGAGCGCAGTGAAAAATTGTTGATTGGATGTTTCTATTTACCGCCCAGCATGTCCCCTGCCTCGTTTCATGATGTCATGTCTTCCATTGAACTTGTGGTATCTTCTCATAGTGGGCACAGAATTATTGTTCTTGGGGATTTCAATGCACCTGGATTGACTGGAGCACGCTTACCTTTTCTCATTAGAATCATTTCATAGAGAAAAAGTGCAGCCTGATCTTACTTTCTGGCGTTTAATTCCCTACTGCAACATAACTCAGTCGTCAATTCCAGTGGCAACGTCTTAGACCTGTGTGTGTCAAACGATCAACCCTTGAGTTTCCCGCTCCGACATCTCTCTTGTACGTCCTGACAAATTCCACCCACCACTTAACGTAAGATTGTCCGCATCAGCCGAAACAACGAGCTTCAGCAGTTACGTAAACAAATCTCCGAGATTTGCCTTCAAGCGAGTGATTACACGGGCCTTATCATCACTTGTCCACCGTTAAGTGGTCACAGGTTACTGACAAACCAAATGTTGATGAGCAGGTTGATCGGTTTTACGGAGCTTGTACTGAGTAGCATGCGTAATTTTATTCCCCTATATACACCTAAACAATGTAAATATCCCCACTGGTTCTCATCTGAACTATCAGTGCACTGAAGCATAAAGATCACGCACACGGGAAATCTAAATGTCCTCCATCCAGCGAGTGGAAGGAAGAGTTCAGCTTCTTTCGAACTCTCTCTAAACGCCTATATAAACGGGATCATAGTTCGTCTATTGAATTCTTAGAAAAAAGCGCCTCTGACCGGCCGGCTGAGTTCTGGAAGTATGTACGTAAACGGTCTAGCAAAAACGGAGAGTCCTTCAGACTACTGGACTCAAATGGGGTAGAAGGCATGCCGTCGCTGACTGTTTTGCCACTCATTTCTCATCCTTGATAAGGCCTCTGACTCTAGCCTGATATCAGACAACAGACCAAGGCAGTTAGCTCATCCAGCGCTTTGTTGCTGGATGAAAATCTTATCTGCGAATGCATTAAGCGCTTAAACCATCCTTATCATGTGGCCCAGATGGCATCCCCTCCGCCAACACTCTTAATCAAGTCCTGGCTAACGCATGCCCTTTAGGCGGACGCTTCAAAACTCAGGAAAACTCCCGGCTATAGTAGGCCTTTGAAAAGGAATTAGCCGTGACAAGTGTATATAAAAACGTGTACCGTTCAACGCCGCCTTATAGACGGCCTGCAGTCTCAGTGGCGCGTCGGTGGGGCCGCGTAAACGAGAATCCTGGCTACAGCTGAGCATGGGCTCCCGCGTGTTATAACTTGTCGGCGCAAGCGTCGGTGTATGCGCGTGCGCCGACAGCGTCAGCCGCAAAGGCGAGCACTGCTGCGAGGAGGTATACGCATGGAGCTAACTACGCACTCTCTCTTGCGTGCGTGAAAGAGAATAGGGGCCGCTACGCTCTCCGTTGCACTCCGCTTCTGCTGTTTTTGCGCCGAGAAAAGAAAGGAAGGAGGTAAAAACGAGAGTTCGAAGATTTGTGGATACTGTGCGATGGAAGGGGTTGCGTTTTTGGCGCGAAATGGGTTAGGTTTAGCGCATTCACGACAGCGGCGGGTGTTTGATAGGTTGTGTGGTTCGTTGAGCGTGCCGCGTGAACCGGTACTCGGCCGCCATGGAAAAATTCTCTTATCTCAATATTAAGGGGTGTTGCGAACACACAGCGACATCCCCTTGCACGTGAAATGGCTACACGCAAGCTGTTGACGCAGGATTACACGACGCTCTCGCGCCATTTCTGTCTAGCTGGTGCGCTCACTGCGGACACAGCCCGGCGCATCATACCCGCCTGGGTGAGTGTTCTTCTTTCTTCACATACATGTTCGTGCTGTTAGCGTTCACATTGTTGCACGCTTGCGCTGATATATATGAATGACGTAAAGAACTGTCAGATGTTCTTTTGACGGCTTTTGAAATAACTAGACGAGTATGCTTACGAGTAACTATGCGAGTATACGAGTACTTTGTTGTAATCGTCATCCGTCTCTATAGTCGCGCACGTGTTGTCATGCTGGTCGCATTTTATTATGAACTCTCATACAGTTCAGACAATTTCGTCGCTCTTGACAGGTGTCAGTGAGATAATCAGTTAATCACTTCGTGTTGCTTGACAAGCTGTATACTATTAGCTCTCGCGTGGCTTCTTATCCCTCGGCTAGCAACTGTTCTCTGCATTTATAGTCAATGATACAATGCGGAAATAAAACAAGCATATATTTGCTAGCAGTTGAATGATGTTAGGATCTGCTTTCATGGTAGGTCGTTATACTGCGCATTTATATTTCTTTTTTTACCTTTGGGAAGCGGAAAAACTTTCCACAATCAAAAAGTAATAAAACTGCACTTACGAGTGCCGAAGACGTTAGTACCGTTTTCATGGGATCAGGCGCTCATAGATACGACCAGCGGCATGTCTTGTTTTTAGGAGGCAATATCAGCAATTTGACTTTCTGAATAGCGACAGTCTTTAAAACGCGTTTTGCTGCCTAATTTCTAACATGTTTTAAAGCCAGCCTCATTCATATTCGTGAATACATGTGCGTAATTACTGTGCCCCTTCACTTATTTCCGTGGTTTTGGTCACATTTGCCCATTGGTCTTATGCAGTGCCATGTCAAGTGTGGGCAAGTACATCAGTGATCATGCAACGGCTGTGGTGCCTGTGCAAACTGCAGATATCGATTAAGGTAACGTAATGCGCGATATGAAATTTAGACGTTAGCTAGTTTTATGGCATTTTTGTTCTCTCCTCCATCACTTCATGCGATGCAACAGCAATATATAACCGTGGTTGTATAAAAGTAATGTTGTTTTCGTTGGCAGCTTATTATTTATGTTGGATTGCTCATTGTTAATGTTATTACAGAGGAGTGTATTACATACAGCAGTCGTAATAGGGATATAATTGTTGTTCATCCTCGTGATTATACACAGAATTTTATTACGTTTGCAGGTGACAAAACCTTCTGACACAAGAGCCAGGCGCAGTTTTATCGAGCCAGGAGCTCACACCTTGCAGGTTTTCCAGCAGTAGCAGCAGCAACACCGGCCGTGGCGTTGTTTACAATGCCGTAACTGAGCACACGATCTTTCTTTTTCTGTTTAATATTCATTTCTTCTCTTTTTTTTTGCGTTTCACTCCCATCTAAATATCCCCGTCGCAGCCGATCATTGACCCCCGCAGCGAATTAATTTTTAATCATGCATTGGCTGCTACCATTCAAATATTCGCCGTGACTGGCATTCACCTGGTATTGAAGATAATTCGTTTGCAATACTGTGCTATTGCAATATTGTGCAATATTGTGCAACCAATTTCAAGCCAAGCTTGCCTGCCACTTTATTTACTTAACGCATGAATCGGGAGTCTATTGTAAAACTGCTTTCCTTGTACGTGATTCTCATCAAATGGCGACTGTGCTGTGGTTTTCACTTGCAGCCGACATTCGAAACAGAGCTTCACTTTTAAGAAAAACTGGAAGTTTCATGGAGAAGTTCAACAAGGTCATACTCGGTCACATGTGCAATGCCCGCATGTATTTCGTGGAGATCGATGAGTATTTCTGAGGAAATCATGCTAAGCTTTTCTCCTAACTGTAGTAAGTTTATGGTTAAAAACACTATTAGAAAGCTTCATTAGCAACTTCTGAAAACACTTTCATATTTGTAACTTCTGTGACGCTGTCTACACAAAATTCGACAAGGTGTATAACAGATTGAAAACGTCCGTTTACCAGGTAGATGTTTTTGTTGATGGGCGAAAACACCAGGTGATCTAAGAACATAACGTCACATGTGGCTCTGCTTTTCTTTTTTTTTTCTGTCCGGATGACATGCCAGCAGCCCGCCCATCGCCTGACCACAGAATTTGGAGGGAGTACGACGACAATGCGTTCTACGATCAAGTGCAAGGGAATGTGAAGCTTTCGGTTGGCACACTTCTAGAGAAAGCCCTTATTTGGTGCTTGACGATGTACTATATTAAGTACCTCACATACCCAACTGGGTATCTCAATACTTCGTCTTGTGTGAGTATAATGAACCCAGTTGTGTTTCCCAGGTGTTTTGCGGCGAGAAAGCTGCTGAAGAACATATGAAAAGGATCAAAGGTATTCGTTTAAGCACGCA